>NW_020442381.1:456254-473911 GCF_000699045.2 Agrilus planipennis
GGTCCTTTTAAGCTTAATTGTTCTGCTAAAGATATTGCATAATCCTATAAAATAAAAATAATTAATCTTAATGGTAGATGACATATTTTATATAACAATCTTACCGTCCACTTATTCATAAAAATGTTAGCTTCTAATTCATTATGCCTACGAAATTTATCACGAACATAATTATTCCCTAGAGATTGAATTTCAGTTGGTATTCCACGATGTAGTCTTAAAATGGTTTCATACAAAATTCTAACTCGTTTTGTATGCGATACAACTGATGTCATAACTTAATATTTATCGACAATGCACTTCCACAGCAATTAGAGTAATGTTTAGTTTTGTCGGTCTAAATTCAAATAATTATTATGATTGTATTTATAAAATTGTGTTACAATGGAATCCTTAATAGAAAAGATGAATGATTCACCTATCAATGATTAAGTCATTGTAGAAGAACAAGAACTTAATGTAGTAATTAATAATATAACCAGCGCATATGATTGTGGAAGTAACATTGATCTTGAACATTCTTATTGAATAATTAATTTGATTGATAAAATTAAACTATTATGCGTCTAAGATGTACTATTAAAAACCTTTTTTAATAGAAAGTTTATGTTATGATGAAGATTAAAAAAAATTTATTCTTATTTTCTTCCCAATTCATTTTAGGTTAATCATTTCTAAAATCCCATAGCTTTATTTTCACTCAATATATTAATAATCATTTAGTATCTGGAAAAAACATCATTTGAACATTGTTCTAATACTTCTATAGCAAAATCCAATATCTTCTGTATCAAGAATACTTGAAATACACAGTCGTAGACTTAGGCGTGGCAATTTCTTTTCAGTATCCAAATAAGCAGGTTGAATCACTGCTAAATTATTTTCTATACACTTTTTGGATATTTTCAATAATAATTCTTGCTCCTCAGATCGGTCATATTGTTTTCTTAGATATGAATGTTTCACAGGTAATGCGGTAGTTCACTCAATCTAGTTTGAAAAGTGAAGCAGTTATTTTTTAATTTATCAATAATGCTTGGATCTTCTTCAATGATATCTAGAGATGTAATAGCTGCAGCAGTTAAAAGTGGAGGAAGTGATGCAGAAAACTATAACCAAGTCCAGAAAGCCGTTGATGTTCAATAATAAATGATGAACCAGCACAGAAACCGCCAATTGAGTTTATCGCCCATTCAAGATATTCTAAAAATATTTTTAATTATTAATGTTTCATTTAAAGACAAAAAAATTTAATCATATACATTTACCCATTATTAGATTGACTTCATGTCTAGGAACACCAAAATGCTTAGTTACTCCTTTTCCATTTTTTCCGAGTGTTCCAAAAGATACAGATTCATCAATAAAAATTCTTAATTTATTTCTACAAAATTTTATTAAATCGGGAAGTGGACAAACTTGTTCAGTGTTAATGTAGATGCCTTCCACAATTAAAAATCGTTTAACTTTTGCAGCTTTTTGATTAAACACTAATATATTGATCGTTTCTTATTTTTAGTAAAGTAATAATAGTTAATAAAATTTATCTATATACCATCAATTAATGAACCTTGAAACTTAGATTGTTTACGTAGGTTCAGGTTTTTTTGAAGATTTATTTTCGATTTTTTTCATACTCTTTTCGGTCTTAATTCTTGTTTCTTCAATTCTCTTCTGCGTTTCTTTTCTTCGACTTCCATCTTTTTTGCTATTTATCAACAATTACTTTACATTATCAACTTCACCAAATAATAAACAGGCTTTACCGTGATTCGAAACTATTAATTTGGTTTTTCTTCTGCTTCCAATTATTATTATCAGTTCTTGATACTTTTATTTTCTCTGTCATACCATCATCGTCCTTCGTTTTACTGCAGAAAATTTTCCCATCTTCATTGCTCGTTAAAATATACTCATGATCATCATCACACCAACATTTAACATTCCAGATACGTAAATATTTATATACAGATTTTTGAGTAATAACGCATAATATTGCCAAGTGTCTATTACTCACATCAATAATTTTAACTATTCCATTATAGCATCCAATAACTAATTGATTCGGTTTCTTAGTACTCCAATTAATATCTGAGATTGCAAAATTCAGTCTATATAATCGTTCAGGTTGAGAATGATGTTTCATGTTCCAAATTAAAATATTTCTACTACATTCGTTCAATTCTCCTTCATAACTGACTGCCAGAAGATTGGAATTTTTTCCATTCCAACAAACACTATTTATTCTTCTTTTTTTTAAATCAATATAAATAAAACTCCACAGATATTGTAAACGGTAATTAATATTTGACTCTAAATCGTATTTATTAGATTTTGTCAGGCCTCTGAAACATTTCTGAGCATTCAAATTCAAACATATTATTTGTTCCATCTCTCTCACTGCACCAGCAAATCTTACATTTTCGTACAAACAAGTCATTTTATCTGCTTTCATTCTTAAGTCACTACTCAGTTTCATAAATTTCAAACGACTCTGAAAATTAATATGCCTCTATTAATAAACATATCTTTCTCTTACATATGTAACTACTCACTTCTTAGTTAATACTTACAGCTTCTACTTCTGACGAATCAAATATTTCATTTGATATTTTGTTATCAAGTAACTGGCTCGATTCATTCACAAATTTAGTACAGTATGTATCATACATTATCCAATTGTTAGTCGAATTTGCACAATTAATCATTTTCGATGTTGTCAAATATGTAAACTTAGGCTTCATGAGAATTGTCAATGTTTGTGTTGCACTATCGACTACTGTTCTAATTGAATCTAATTTATCTCTAACATTTTCGTATTCATTGCTACCCGTTGACACCATTCCACTAGTAGAAGTATCCAAGTTTTTTGTTAGTTGTAATAGTTTAAATATAAAAGTTGTTTCAGATTCGATCAATGTTATTTTTCGTTCTTTACATTTTTTTTCTTCAATAAAAACCTCGGATTTCTTGTTTTTTTCGTCGATTTCATCAAAAAAACTAGAACAATTTGATTTTCATACATATTGTTATCATCTACATTATCATAATGATTCTTAAATCAATGTTAATTTTTTCAAGGGCTTCTTGGAACTTAGGGTCTCGCGGATTCACCGCAAAACCTAACTTTCGACAAACTTCATCAATTAATCGAGATTTCTTTTCTCGAGCAACACGTAATGCTTCTGCTTTCTTGGCTATTTTATCTTGCAACTCTTTCTCCCAGACGAAACGTTTCTTGAGATTTTCTCCTATTTCTTTATCCCTGGAAAACATTTAGATTATTATTGTCAATTTTTAGTAACGTTTTTTACATCGAGAATTAATTATATCTAATGGTTGTACGAAAGTTTTGAAAAATACTAAGTACCTTAGTCGAATAGTTTCTTCTTCATTTTGTCTTTTTTCTTCTAAAATTTTCCAACCTTCTTGGAGGGTATGTGGATTGTAAGCTCTTTCGTATTCCATTTTATCTTCGATACCTTCTTCCGTAAGCCAGAGTGCTCCAGCCGGTATATCCAATGATTTTATACCATATCTACTTAGCAATTTTCTTTTGTATTTTATAGTATCATGAAAGTCTTCTATACTTTGATTATAAAGTCGTCTATTAAATAGAATATTATGATGCTGAGGATTCAGTTGAGATTTATTTCTTTTCTTTAAAATTTCTTGTTGTTGTTCATCAAATATTGTGTCTATATATTTTGGAGTTTCTTCTATTGAGATTGAATCAAGCTCTTCATCTTTCCATTTAGTTTTTGCATAATGTCATGTGAATGTTAGAGCAAAAACCTTCTCATAATAGATACATGAACGTAATAAATATTTACTGTATTTAGTGAAAACGTTCATTGTTGCTTAAAAAGTAAAAAAATTTTTTATTTCATGTGTATTCAAACAATCTACTGACTAGTTTATTTCACGTGTATTCAAACAATCTACTGACGAGTGCTCCATTTGTTTTCAACTGAATCCATTCGTCATACCAACATTGGGTTTGGTTGATGTTGACAATATATTCTCATAGATGGTGTTCAATGTAACTTTTTATTCTTGAAATCTTTCAAAAATTTCGGAATTGAATTATTTTTAATAAATAAATATCGATAACACCGGTTTAAGTATTACGTGATTATTATTATTATAATTCAAATAAATATAAATATCTTATTTTTTTAGGATTACATTCATCAAATATTGCATATTATGAATTTTTAAACAATGCCTCTTGTTTTAATTTATGTAATTAAAAATGATGGATTCTGAACGACCAATCAAATTGGAATACGCGTTGCCATAGTAACATAATAAAGGTTTGAGACGATNTCTAGACCTTTACCAAATTTGAGTGTATGTACAAGCGACAAAGGGGCTTGAGTACCGACAGTAGTTTTTATCTTAACCTTGTAACTGGTGAGAGAAGAAAACCGTTAAATTACTAATAAGTTGCTGCAAGTATCGTAAAGTAAATTAAGCTGAGTTTGTCTGGAAAGAAAGGTAACATTTTACTTACAAGTAAAAGAATTGTAATAAATTTTCGAAAAATAATATTTTGCCCCGTGACAATTTAGAAAACTGGAAAATAAGTGCTGATAATGAGAAAACAAGTGTTGATAATGCGGAAGCTATTGATAACGGAAACGGACTTGAATTAGCAGATAATCCCTTCGACCACGTAACAGAAGGGGTCGAGTCAGTTTCTTCTAACGAACCGCCTGCACCAGTTCATGGTGATGGCAATGATTGGGGACCAATTGCAAGCTTTTACTCTTATTGTAGATCAAACAAGTCACTACGCCACTTGTTTGTTACTAGGAAATGGCACAACTAATAACTCACGTTTACGTGAGTAGAGTCCAACATCTAAATCAGAAATAAGAAAGTTTTTAGGTCTTATTGCATGGATGGGATTAGTCAAAATGCCCAAACTTGCAGACTACTGGTCTACAGGTCCCTTGTTTAAAACAAATTTTCCTTCTATAATTAGCCGTAATCATTTTGAATTATTGCTAAGAACTATTCACTTTGCTGATAATAATGACGTTTCACCAGGAGAAAAACTGCACAAAATACGGAAATTATTAGACAAACAAAATTACAAAGCTTTGTATACTCTTTGACAAGTACGTATGTGTTGATGAAACTATGCTACCTTTTAGAGGTAGATTATCGATAAGACGATAAGACAGTATATAAAGTCTAAAAGGCACAAATATGGTGTCAAGCTATTCAAGCTGTGTTCGGGCACCGGCTATACATACTCCATGAAGATTTACGCAGGTACTGAAGCCAATGGTGAACGGATCACACCAGAAAATATTGTGATATCTCTTTCACAAAATGCTATGGGAAAGGGGCGAACATTAGTCACCAATAACTGGTACACAGGTGTATCTTTGGCAAACAAGATGATCGCGGCTGACACTCATTTGATAGGTACGATTCGAAAGAATCGCAAGAATTTGCCAAAAAACGTGAATGGGAAACTAAAAAAAGGAGATGTATGCGCAATGGAAAACCCTGATGGAATAACAATACTCAAATGGAAAGACCAGAGAGAGGTACTCATGTTGACCGACAAACACGATGATGAAATGGTTCAAAAAACTAAAAATGGACGGGTTAGGGAAGTTCCTAAAATTATAGTAGATTATAACCGTGGCAAGGCTCCAGTAGATTTATCTGATCAAATGGGATCCTACTCAAATCCTCTTCTACGATCACTTAAGTGGTATAGGAAAATAGCATTTGAATTACTGTTGACAGCATCTATGGTAAATGCTTTTATATTATACGAACAAGCTACGCAGCAAAATATTAGCATTACAGACTTCAAAAAGCAAGTTATAACACACCTCACAAATGCGACAGATGAAGAATCAGACATTGAATTACATCCAAAAAGATGTCGAGTACATACACTAAAGAGAAAAGAAGGAATAAGTAAGCACAAGGTAAGAAGATGTTGCAAGAATTGTTACAAGAATAACCAACTTCATGACAGAAGGTACGCTTCTAATCGTACCCTAAAAGTCGATACTTACTGTGACGAGTGTGAAGAAAAACCGTTCCTATCTTTACCGTGCTTTAACGAATTACATGGTGCAGAAGAAGAATTACTGCAGCAATTCACGTTTCTACTGTTTTTTTTTTTTGAGTATATGTTGAAATCTTTGTTACTTTCAAATGAAATAGGTCATTGGATATGTACAAAATATGATGGGAATGGAAATGTTCACATATATGATAGTTTAAATAGAAATCGCTTAGATATAGAGCAAATTCAATATTTGAATGCGTTATATAAATTCGAAAAGAATTATGTGTGCCACAAAGTCCAACAGCAAGATAACGGAATAGATTGTGGAGCATTCGCGATATATTTTGCAACGTTGCTATGTTATAATGAATCACCGGAATCGAATCATCAATATGATGTATCGATAATGAGAAATCATATAGTTCGCATTTTATTAGAGAAAAAGTTAATACCATTTCCTTGAATGACGACTATAGGTGTTACTATAATGTTGAGAATATAGATGCTGCGCAAGATTGTGATGTTGGAAACAAATCTATAAAAGAAAAACTTCGCACCCTTGCAAATGTATTTTTAAATAGTAATTTAATGTCTGCTCAAGAGGGTGTGTATCATGTTTTATCGATGCAACTATCGAAAAAGAGTCGAAAATCTGTATTTATAAATACGAGCCCAATAGCAGAACGTGTTTTAATGTTGAAATCAGAAAAAGCATTGAAATTGTTAGAAGCAAATTCTACTGAAATTTATATGCCTGATATTTTTGAAAAATATAGTAAAAGAGAATTAAATCTTGATAATATTTGTTTAGCGGATTTCGCAGCTAATTATAATATTCAAAAAAGAAGAGAATGTAAAAACTCAGCAACGTATTAGACAATTACGTTTAGATGATTCATTCAAAAAAGAAGATAATGTAAAATAAATATAAATATCTTATTTTTTTAGGATTACATTCATCAAATATTGCATATTATGAATTTTTAAACAATGCCTCTTGTTTTAGGATTACATTCATCAAATATTGCATATTATGAATTTTTAAACAATGCCTCTTGTTTTAGGATTACATTCATCACATATTGCATATTATGAATTTTTAAACAATGCCTCTTGTGGTAATTTATGTAATTAAAAATGATGGATTCTGAACGACCAATCAAATTGGAATACGCGTTGCCATAGTAACATAATAAAGGTTTGAGACGATTGAAATTGAAAAGTTTTGTGATAAAAAGTGGTGAATAAAGTTTGTTTAATTAAAAATTATAAATAAAATTTGTGTCTAATAGTGAATAATTGTGAATACAGTAAAATATAAGGTAAATAATCATATTTTTTTATACATATATCGATAATTATAAAGTAGAAAATATATATGTAATATGTATGTAATTTTTTATATTTATTTACAAATATTTTTGCTCTAAAAAACCTAAAATAATCATACCCAAGTAATTTCGTAAATAATATTATTTAATTTACTATTTTCAAAAAAAAAATGAAATCAAAAGTACTTTGATATTTCTATTGAATTTGCTGAAATGACAATGAGATTAAATTGAAAATAAGTTAATTTGTTAATTGTTGCACGAATATTTATTTTTTTTTTAATATTTCGCTTGAATAAGGGAAAATGTGCTTTAAATCATTTTGTAATAATGATTACTGTAGAAGAGTAATAAACTTTAACAATTTTATCTGATGGCTGAAAATTAAAACATCATATATCAAACTTCAACATATGCTTGTGAAATAAAAAAAAAACTATGCGTTAGAGTACAAATTTTGCAAGAATGTAAATTATAATTTTTATATTGAATCTTTCGCATGATACTTCATTAACTAGTAATAATTACTACTCTACTCACCTTAACATATATGGATCCATGGTTATTTATCTTATGTTTGAGTGTTCGTCATTCCATAAACCCATAAGAAACAGTATTTCGTCTGAGAAAACTGAATCTAAAGAGCCCTCGCATTAAATGATCAAATATGCTATTTTGAATTGTTTATAACAAATTCATATTGTTATAAACAATGTTTGAGAGATTCGGTTTCTTAGTACTCCAATTAATATCTGAGATTGCAAAATTCAGTCTATATAATCGTTCAGGTTGAGAATGATGTTTCATGTTCCAAATTAAAATATTTCTACTACATTCGTTCAATTCTCCTTCATAACTGACTGCCAGAAGATTGGAATTTTTTCCATTCCAACAAACACTATTTATTCTTCTTTTTTTTAAATCAATATAAATAAAACTCCACAGATATTGTAAACGGTAATTAATATTTGACTCTAAATCGTATTTATTAGATTTTGTCAGGCCTCTGAAACATTTCTGAGCATTCAAATTCAAACATATTATTTGTTCCATCTCTCTCACTGCACCAGCAAATCTTACATTTTCGTACAAACAAGTCATTTTATCTGCTTTCATTCTTAAGTCACTACTCAGTTTCATAAATTTCAAACGACTCTGAAAATTAATATGCCTCTATTAATAAACATATCTTTCTCTTACATATGTAACTACTCACTTCTTAGTTAATACTTACAGCTTCTACTTCTGACGAATCAAATATTTCATTTGATATTTTGTTATCAAGTAACTGGCTCGATTCATTCACAAATTTAGTACAGTATGTATCATACATTATCCAATTGTTAGTCGAATTTGCACAATTAATCATTTTCGATGTTGTCAAATATGTAAACTTAGGCTTCATGAGAATTGTCAATGTTTGTGTTGCACTATCGACTACTGTTCTAATTGAATCTAATTTATCTCTAACATTTTCGTATTCATTGCTACCCGTTGACACCATTCCACTAGTAGAAGTATCCAAGTTTTTTGTTAGTTGTAATAGTTTAAATATAAAAGTTGTTTCAGATTCGATCAATGTTATTTTTCGTTCTTTACATTTTTTTTCTTCAATAAAAACCTCGGATTTCTTGTTTTTTTCGTCGATTTCATCAAAAAAACTAGAACAATTTGATTTTCATACATATTGTTATCATCTACATTATCATAATGATTCTTAAATCAATGTTAATTTTTTCAAGGGCTTCTTGGAACTTAGGGTCTCGCGGATTCACCGCAAAACCTAACTTTCGACAAACTTCATCAATTAATCGAGATTTCTTTTCTCGAGCAACACGTAATGCTTCTGCTTTCTTGGCTATTTTATCTTGCAACTCTTTCTCCCAGACGAAACGTTTCTTGAGATTTTCTCCTATTTCTTTATCCCTGGAAAACATTTAGATTATTATTGTCAATTTTTAGTAACGTTTTTTACATCGAGAATTAATTATATCTAATGGTTGTACGAAAGTTTTGAAAAATACTAAGTACCTTAGTCGAATAGTTTCTTCTTCATTTTGTCTTTTTTCTTCTAAAATTTTCCAACCTTCTTGGAGGGTATGTGGATTGTAAGCTCTTTCGTATTCCATTTTATCTTCGATACCTTCTTCCGTAAGCCAGAGTGCTCCAGCCGGTATATCCAATGATTTTATACCNGCGTATAATAAACATATTTTACAATTATTTGAATCGAATATTGATTTGCAATTTATCCTTGATGAGTATGCTCTTATAAGCTATGTTACAAATTATATTAGTAAAATTGAAGGCGGCTTGTCTAAACTATTGAGAGATGCTGCGCAAGATTGTGATGTTGGAAACAAATCTATAAAAGAAAAACTTCGCACCCTTGCAAATGTATTTTTAAATAGTAATTTAATGTCTGCTCAAGAGGGTGTGTATCATGTTTTATCGATGCAACTATCGAAAAAGAGTCGAAAATCTGTATTTATAAATACGAGCCCAATAGCAGAACGTGTTTTAATGTTGAAATCAGAAAAAGCATTGAAATTGTTAGAAGCAAATTCTACTGAAATTTATATGCCTGATATTTTTGAAAAATATAGTAAAAGAGAATTAAATCTTGATAATATTTGTTTAGCGGATTTCGCAGCTAATTATAATATGAATAAAACAAAAAAATTGAACAGTAATGATGATGAGATTATGGATATCGATAATTGTGATAAAAATAATACAAAACGTCAAAAATCAGCAATTATTAGATATCGAAGGTATAAGCTGGAACAAGATCCAGCAAATTATTATAGAGAGCAAATATTACTATTCTTGCCGTGGAGAAATGAGAAATCAGACATTGAAAATGATAAATATGAATTAATTTATAATGAAAACAAGGAAATTATAATAAAAAATCAAGCAATGTTTTCAATAATTAGTGACAATGAAATTGATTGTGTATTAGAACAAGTTCAAAAAGATAATGATTTTCGGGATGATATTAATGGAAATGACGGATGTGAATCATTTAATGATCAAAATGTCGATCTTTTTCAACAAGCCGGTGATGAAAAAGTAAACAAGCAAAAAATTGATTCATCGGTACAGAAAGTGCGATACACAAGCCCACCTAGAGTATCAAAAGAAAGTTTGTTAGATATGATGAAAACATTAAATACGAAGCAGAGACAAATTGTTATACATGTCTACAATTGTTTTAAAACTGGTAGCACTCCATTCAGAATATTTCTTAGTGGATCAGCTGGTGTTGGTAAAAGTACTGTCATCAATACCTTATTTCAATTGATAACTAACTATTTTGATGAACTACCTGGTGGAGATAATGATCAAATAAGAGTATTATTGTGTGCTCCGTCCGGTAAAGCTGCATTCTTAATCAATGGTGTAACATTGCATTCTGCATTTTCATTACCTTGCAATCAATATGGTGTGAATTTGCCAAAGTTATCTGATAATACGGCAAACAATATACGATATTATTTAGATCATGTTGAATTATTAATTATAGATGAAATTTCAATGGTTGGGTCTACTATATTTGGTTATATCGATACAAGATTGAGACAGATAAGGGGAGTCAATGAACCATTTGGCGGTGTATCAGTACTTACAGTTGGAGATTTGAATCAATTACCTCCTGTTCGTGATAAACCCGTTTATCATGTGTCTGGACATAATGAAATGGTATCATTTTTTGATGTAAATCCTTTGTGGAATCACTTTGTTTTTTATGAATTGACTGAAATAATGCGACAAAAAGACGATTTATCATTTATAAATGCTTTAAATAATTTAGCTTTGGGAATAATGACTGCAGAAGATATTAACTTAATTAAATCTCGAGAAATAAAAAATAAGAATAATATTCCAAAAACTGCTATAAGATTGTATGCTACTAATAAAAATGTGCAAGCGTATAATGCAGAAAGAATATTGCAGTGTACAAACCAATTATTTATTTCCAAGGCTAAAATAATATATTTCAAGGATATGGCAGATTCAGAAAAAGAAATGCAGGTGGAATCGATTAAGAATCGAACTTCAATTGAGTTACCTGACGTAATTGAATTGAAAGTCGACATTAAATATATGGTAATAAGTAATATCGATGTTGAAGACGGATTAGTTAATGGTGCTTGTGGTATTCTGAAATACGTCGAATGTAAAGACAATGATATACCATCGCTACTATGGATAGATTTTTCAATTCCGAGAGTAGGCTTAAAAGGTCGAACTCGTTATCGTGATCATATCATGAATAATAATATAGATCAGACTTTAACACCAATAGAAAGAATTTCTATTCAAACATATATGAATGGCCAAAATAAATACATGATGAATCAGAATCAGTTTCCTGTGGTGCCTGCAGAAGCAATTACTATTCACAAGAGTCAAGGTCAAACATATGACACCATATGTCTCGATTTTACTGTGAAAGAAACTCGGAGTTTACCATTGTTGTATGTTGCTTTAAGTCGAGTGACTAAATTAAGTGGATTATTTATACTCGGTGAATTTAAAATACCAACAAAAAGACAGCAACTGAGTGTAAAGAGTCCAGCATTAATCGAATTAGACCGTTTGAGAACTGAAAAACAACTAAAATTTTCGTATAATACTTTTGAGAGTGTGATAGGAACTGTAGTAGTATACCAAAATCTTGGTACATTAAAAACAAAACTCAATAATATTATTGCTGATGAATGGTATTTACGGGCAGATGTATTAATTTTCAGCGAAACTTTAACAAATCATGACGATCAAATAGACATTGAGAATTATAGTGTTATTTTGAGAATTGATAGTGAAAGTCAAAATCGTGGCTTAATATGTTACGTAAAAAATAATTTTCTTACGGAAATTTTATCAGTACAACAATCTTATAGTGAAAATGGATATGTCCAATTGTTTACTATGAAAATAGAAACTTATTTTCTTATAAGTGGTTATAAATCCCCCAGAGCAACGAAAAGTATGTTTGAGATAACTTTTAATAAAATCATAGAAATGTTGCCTTTTAATAGTCATGTTATATTTATGGGAGATTTTAATTTTAACATAGTTAATCATGAAAAATTTAAACAAGATTGTTACTTTATTGATTTTTTGAAAAGATATCAAATGTTAACAGCATTGCCATCGGATAGCATTACAACGTCTTTATACACACAAATAGATGTAATATTTTCGAATTTTTCGATAACACAATGTGGAGTTTATGAAACATATTTTAGTTACCACAAGCCAATATATGTGATCATTAATTGTTCAATTAGAAATAAATGTAGTATTAATGAGAATGGAAGTAATGATAAAGAAAATAATCAAAACCTAAAAAATGATATTAGTAATGTTAATTTGAAGGAACCATGCAATGAAAAAATTGGAGACAATAGTAGAGAAGTTTTCAACTTTAAAATATCTGAAGAAGAATGTAAAATAGTATCTCTTCCTCAAACATATTTAAATGATAATCATATAAATTTATTCCAAGAGATTATGAATAAGGAGTTGCAATTACAAGGAAAGTACAGCTTAGCGCAGAATGTAGGTTACCTTGGTGCATTCGTTGATAATATACAACCAATTCCTAAGTCGTACACGAATATCCAAATTCTATATGGCGGTAACCTCGGTGTAAATGAAATAGGTCATTGGATATGTACAAAATATGATGGGAATGGAAATGTTCACATATATGATAGTTTAAATAGAAATCGCTTAGATATAGAGCAAATTCAATATTTGAATGCGTTATATAAATTCGAAAAGAATTATGTGTGCCACAAAGTCCAACAGCAAGATAACGGAATAGATTGTGGAGCATTCGCGATATATTTTGCAACGTTGCTATGTTATAATGAATCACCGGAATCGAATCATCAATATGATGTATCGATAATGAGAAATCATATAGTTCGCATTTTATTAGAGAAAAAGTTAATACCATTTCCTTGAATGACGACTATAGGTGTTACTATAATGTTGAGAATATTTGAATTCATGTAGTGTACGCATTTGTTTATCAGCAAATACAATTTTTGAAAGTTTATACCAAATTCATATTGTTATAAACAATGTTTGAGTGTTCGTCATTCCATAAACTCATAAGAAACAGTATTTCGTCTGAGAAAACTGAATCTAAAGAGCCCTCGCATTAAATGATCAAATATGCTATTTTGAATTGTTTATAACAAATTCATATTGTTATAAACAATGTTTGAGAGTTCGTCATTTTATAAACCCATAAGAAACAGTATTTCGTCTGAGAAAACTGAATCTAAAGAGCCCTCGCATTAAATGATCAAATATGCTATTTTGAATTGTTTATAACAAATTCATATTGTTATAAACAATGTTTGAGAGTTCGTCATTTTATAAACCCATAAGAAACAGTATTTCGTCTGAGAAAACTGAATCTAAAGAGCCCTCGCATTAAATGATCAAATATGCTATTTTGAATTGTTTATAACAAATTCATATTGTTATAAACAATGTTTGAGAGTTCGTCATTTTATAAACCCATAAGAAACAGTATTTCGTCTGAGAAAACTGAATCTAAAGAGCCCTCGCATTAAATGATCAAATATGCTATTTTGAATTGTTTATAACAAATTCATATTGTTATAAACAATGTTTGAGAGTTCGTCATTTTATAAACCCATAAGAAACAGTATTTCGTCTGAGAAAACTGAATCTAAAGAGCCCTCGCATTAAATGATCAAATATGCTATTTTGAATTGTTTATAACAAATTCATATTGTTATAAACAATGTTTGAGAGTTCGTCATTTTATAAACCCATAAGAAACAGTATTTCGTCTGAGAAAACTGAATCTAAAGAGCCCTCGCATTAAATGATCAAATATGCTATTTTGAATTGTTTATAACAAATTCATATTGTTATAAACAATGTTTGAGAGTTCGTCATTTTATAAACCCATAAGAAACAGTATTTCGTCTGAGAAAACTGAATCTAAAGAGCCCTCGCATTAAATGATCAAATATGCTATTTTGAATTGTTTATAACAAATTCATATTGTTATAAACAATGTTTGAGAGTTCGTCATTTTATAAACCCATAAGAAACAGTATTTCGTCTGAGAAAACTGAATCTAAAGAGCCCTCGCATTAAATGATCAAATATGCTATTTTGAATTGTTTATAACAAATTCATATTGTTATAAACAATGTTTGAGAGTTCGTCATTTTATAAACCCATAAGAAACAGTATTTCGTCTGAGAAAACTGAATCTAAAGAGCCCTCGCATTAAATGATCAAATATGCTATTTTGAATTGTTTATAACAAATTCATATTGTTATAAACAATGTTTGAGAGTTCGTCATTTTATAAACCCATAAGAAACAGTATTTCGTCTGAGAAAACTGAATCTAAAGAGCCCTCGCATTAAATGATCAAATATGCTATTTTGAATTGTTTATAACAAATTCATATTGTTATAAACAATGTTTGAGAGTTCGTCATTTTATAAACCCATAAGAAACAGTATTTCGTCTGAGAAAACTGAATCTAAAGAGCCCTCGCATTAAATGATCAAATATGCTATTTTGAATTGTTTATAACAAATTCATATTGTTATAAACAATGTTTGAGAGTTCGTCATTTTATAAACCCATAAGAAACAGTATTTCGTCTGAGAAAACTGAATCTAAAGAGCCCTCGCATTAAATGATCAAATATGCTATTTTGAATTGTTTATAACAAATTCATATTGTTATAAACAATGTTTGAGAGTTCGTCATTTTATAAACCCATAAGAAACAGTATTTCGTCTGAGAAAACTGAATCTAAAGAGCCCTCGCATTAAATGATCAAATATGCTATTTTGAATTGTTTATAACAAATTCATATTGTTATAAACAATGTTTGAGAGTTCGTCATTTTATAAACCCATAAGAAACAGTATTTCGTCTGAGAAAACTGAATCTAAAGAGCCCTCGCATTAAATGATCAAATATGCTATTTTGAATTGTTTATAACAAATTCATATTGTTATAAACAATGTTTGAGAGTTCGTCATTTTATAAACCCATAAGAAACAGTATTTCGTCTGAGAAAACTGAATCTNAACCATTTTTTATGCTTTACTTTTTACGAGAAATAATGGCTTATTTACGAAGCGATTTTAAGCAATACAGCATTAATTCTTATCCAATTAAGTATTTTTAAATACATTGTGCATTTAATATAGATCAATATGGCCCTTTACAGCATGTAGTTTTGTTAAATCAGTATTTTATTTCTATTTTCAAATCGAATCGCCCTCTAGTAATTTGTCTCTATTATTGTTGTCACTAGTAACAGTTGTTGTTTACTTTTTATTACTAATTCTAGTCAAATCGTTCTCTTGTGTTGTGTTCAATAAATCTTGCTAAATTGTGTGCCCGCGTTTCTTGAACTACGATCCTAGCCTTTTTAACAAGTTTAAATAAATATTTTCGAAGATATTACAGACTTAAAATGCAGAGGCATAGCAGTTGCGGCGGTACCGCCGGTTTGTATTGTCTAATGGCAAAAAAGCTGTGATTGTTGTATATAAAGACATTCTGTAGTATATTTACTATCACCATTACACCCGTGCGAAACATAGTGTACAAATAATACCATTAAACCAATTCTTTAACCCCTATCCCGGTTTGTTTGTGTGTTTAAAGAAGTTTCACTTCAGTAGCGTGTTGTATAATTACACGTTGTATTTTTTTTTTTTAATAACGTTCGTATTTGAAATGATACGCACGGTTGTGAAATATTTTATCTGATGAATTATGGGAAGAAATTACGCGAGTAAACATAACAACTGATTTAAAAACTGTAAGGTTTAAGATGACTATTAACCGTTATTAAGTGAACTATTGTTTTCAATTTAAATTACTTTAAGAAATATATCGCCTGGTGACCATTGTCAAATGTTTATCCTTATGTAATTTTATGGCAAGCCAACCTGGGACAAAATATCGAAGTTGGCTTTGTAGATGATTATCATTTGGATCTGATTTCTACATGAGAAGGGTTATTCCATTTCTGCAGTTTTGTAAAATGTTGACAAACCAAGAAAAACTTGTGTCAGTTCCATTTACTTTTTCATTCTTTATATTTCTACTTACTTATTACGACAAAAGCAACATGTTTGAAGGATGCGCAGAAGGAATTATAAACCTGAATGTATAAATAATGCCACAATAAGACAAGTTTTGGAATGTTCTATTGGGTAAGACATGTTTTGTTTTTAAAGAAGAATAAACTGTTGAGTAAAAGCAATGATATTTAATTGAGTAGATACCTACAAGAACTATGTATTTTGAATGTTATTGTTTATTGGTAGCAACATATGTAATTAATGTGATCAGTTGGGTTGAATGAATTAACATAAAATAAAACAACAAGTTGTGTTTCTTCTCTGTAAAAGTAATTATTATTTTATTTTATTTCGCCTATTAACAGATGTACAACCTTATCTTATCTGTAAAAGAAACGACATTAAGTGTTATTTATTGCAGGTGTTAATAATACTTAGTTTTCAGTAATTATTCCTAACCCAAAATTTTTCACAATCATTCCGTGACTTTATAAAGATGTGACGATCTATCTTGCCGACGTTCATTAAGAACGTGGTAAAATTCAAACTAAACAATAAATTCTTTACTTACATATTTATTGCTTAGATTCTTAGATCCTCGGATTCTTTGGTCGCTTCAAAATAATCTGCAGTATTATCACCGCTGTTTTGTAATAAATAACTAGTGTGTATCACATCTAGAATGTTTGTACTACTATTGGCTATGGGGAGTAGGCAAATATTGGAATATACAGGATCAATTTAACTTAAAATATACACTTCAACCTCACTTTATGTGTAACAGGCGGGCTGAAAAGTTCGTAGGCTAGCATAGAAAGAATTACTTTTTTTGGTAGAATTTAATTTTATTATTCAATATAAGCCCCTTCGAGAGCGATACAACGATTATAGCGATCATAAAATTTTTCGATACCATTGTTATATTACGATTTGACTTTAGCCTCAAAATAGGCTTCAGTTTCGGCGATGACCTCTTCATCGGCGCGAAATTTCAATCCAGCGAGCATCCTGTTTAGGTCTGAGAACAGAAAAAAGTCGCTGGGAGTCAGATCTCGAGAGTGCGGTGGATGCGGAAGCAATTCATTGATTTTTGTGACACGGTGAATTGTCTTGATGAAACAGCACTTTCTTTTTCAAACAACAAAAGTTCTTTCACTAAAA
>NW_020442382.1:0-1752 GCF_000699045.2 Agrilus planipennis
ACTTCTATCACTGTCAATTTATCTCTTGATTCACTTCTGCAACGGTCAATTTATTTCTACTCCACTTCGGCGATCGTCTCTTCTTTTTTATACTCCCTTGCCTCCTTTCGGGAACATTCTCCAGCCGTCCAGAGAAGTCTCGTTTTCTTTGAACGGTTTAATTGTTTTCCCGGAACGCAGGTACGACACACGTTTACAGATACGGCGCACATGAAGAAAAGTGCCCGCGGCTAGTCTGCGAATCGATAAGTCGCTCACACGCACCTATGCCCGATCGCACACACTCACGCTCATGGTCGCTACAATATTGTCACCACAAACTGTACAGTATTATCTATTACATGAAACTAAAATTTATGCTTATGTTTGAGAGCAAATTCTAGAATTTGGAAAGTACAAAACAAAATTTACTAATTTTTGTTAATCCTTTCATGATCAGCTTAACTAAAATAATGAGTTATTCGGTCAATATCTTCAGAGTTACAAACTTCTTCAGAAGAATATGAAGATGAAGATTCTGGAAATTGTTGCCAAAGGAAAACTGTCCTGCAATAACTAACCTGGCCTTTCAATTTTTTAGTGGTTTTCTATCAACGTATGTCAAAAGTTATTCACTCCGCCAGTGATTTTTAAATCGTCAATTTCGCCCAACTGTTAAAAAGGTTGGACAGACTTGAAATACGTAAAACACTGTGAAAACTGCTATCTTCAGGTAGGTAACGAAAGAAAACAGTCAGTACCTTGAATTTGGTTACATGGAGAGACTTTGCAACATATTTGACCGTTTACAGCCTTTTATACACTTCTGCCTAATCAATTATTTCTTATTCGTGTATGCCTTTTTATTATTATTAGCGTTAGTTATTGGCCTGTTACGGTAAAATTAATTTGCACGATCATCTTTAAAAGTACACGGTAGCCGAAGTTGGTTGATGCGAGATTTTATTAATGCAGTCACCCAAGAATTATTGAACCGAAAGGGTTCTAATTTATTACTTGATGTTCGTAACATGCCTTTGATGTAGTTGAATTATTTTACGGTTTGTTTGTACCCTAACAATTTATTAGCAGCGAATGGAGCAAGAAAAAAGGGTGATATTGCTCCATTGACAAATAAAAAAAGAAATGTTTCAACCCGTTGTATATTGCGAAAAAAGGTGTACGAGAATTTCTCAACGAAAAAGCCCCGACAAATCGCTCGTAACCCTTTTTTTTTCAAGACACTGCTGCGGTTGTACCTATTCATAATAAGTACGCAATTTAAAAACGAAGTCTGAAGTTGGATTTAAGAAAGTATTTTTGTTTTGTTTCAGGTAAGACTTCAGTACCGGGTTTGAAAAACGTCAAATTCATTTATTTGTTACTGCTGAAAAAGGTAATTTTTTATTTTTTTTTAGAAATAAGTAAGTAGATATATGTTTATTAACGGTAAATACAAAACATTCATCAGATCTAATTTGTTCTTGTAATAAAATAAGTACTTCTAATTATTAGATGTTTTCATAGAAAAACAATATAACAGGGTGTTCCACCTAAAGCGGTTTCGATTAGGGTTTATACAAAAACCGACATTTTAGAAAACCGGTTTTCGAATAGTAATTTTTCCAGAAAACCGGTTTTAACCGGTTTCGAATTTTTATAAAAAAATTTTTTGCTCGAATATTCTGTAATTCGAACAAAAAATTTTAACAGAAAATTTAGAGTGATTAAAAGCAGTTTTTGACTGAAATTATTTACTGTTCACTGAATTTA
>NW_020442382.1:2799-3964 GCF_000699045.2 Agrilus planipennis
CAGACCACTTCGAATTATTTTATTCGATTATGGTAACGTGCCTATCACGTTGAGGTTAGCTACGCCGGGATTCGTTTCAGCAAGTAGATATCCATATATTTAAATGGACCTTGTTGGAGCATACGTAATCCTAAAATCTAGCATCGTAGATGGCGTTTACCGCGCCATTTGCGGAATTTTCTTGTACAATAACCAAGTTATAGACGAAAGCACCTTGGGTGGAATACCCTGTATATTATATGTTAGATAATAAATAAGGAGATAAATCCAATAACATTTATTGACTTTTCGCTTACTCTCCTGTGTTATTGTTTAACTGTTTTTATGTTCATTAATCCGTTTTTAAAAGATTCTGTTTGTTTGGCCAATATAGACTTTTTAACAACTCAGTTTGTACGTTTTTAGACCTTGTTGTCATAAGAATAACATTATTTTCTTAAAATAATTCCCGTTGGTTATACTTTTTCGTTTGAAATTTAAACAATTTCAATTTTCTAACGTTAATTAGAATCGTAACTGTACGCATCTGATAAATTGAACATAAATGCATCGCATTATTGCGTGAACGGTTAATTTTAACGGCGTATATTGAAATAAAATATCGTAAATGACATAGTAGGTGGAATGTGCCTGAGCAAACAGGATGGACTATCCCTTCCTATATACAATCGTAGATACATAATGTTTTCACTAATGCAGTTCCAGTCTTCCATAAATAATTATCATTTACAGTACCACTGCCTTGTATATTATCTCTCAATGGTCTACAAATTGGCATAATTCTCGGTTTCTATTGTGAAGTTATTTATTTAATAATTCAAAAGGTAAAATGCGAGAGACCAGAATACAGAACAGAAATAAATCGTTCCCTAGAAGTACAATCACCATTGTTAATTTCAATTTTTCTATTTGGGTTTATAGAAATTACTGAAATAAATAGAAATTTCTCAACAAAGAACTAGTGTAAAAGATATTATAAATTTGTACATCATCATCATCATCATCATCATAAGGTCATCAGTCCTAAGACTGGTTGGACACGTACCTCCACTCTTTCCTATCCTGAGCTAAACTTCGCATTTGCCTAAAACTAGAACAGCCCACATCCTTAACTATTTGCGAACAGTAATCTAATCTAGGTCTACCTCTACCCCTCCTAACTCCT
>NW_020442382.1:5271-5536 GCF_000699045.2 Agrilus planipennis
CGTCCCCAGTGATGATGCGCTTCAAAAACGGATCATTTTCGTGACGTTTGAGAAGCGAATCGCAGACGTCAATGCGGCGACACAGATTTCTCTCTTTGAGAACATGGGGAACCCATACATCGAGCTTCGAGGATAATCTCAGGCCTTTCAAGTGGTCATAAACTGTTGAATTTGATAAATTTAACCCCAATCCGATCTCACGTGTTGTTATTCGCCGGCTCACATCAACTAATGCCTTTATCGCGTCTTTATCAGCTTCAACCGG
>NW_020442383.1:0-3004 GCF_000699045.2 Agrilus planipennis
AATTGAATTAGTGCCATCTTCATCTTTTCATGTTTGCTAGCGATTTTCTTCGAGGGAGTAGTGTCGGGACTTCTTCCAGAAACTTCGGAAAAATCTTATCTTATCTTAGCAGTGTTTAGATAAAATATATGAAATCTTTTAACTCAATAAAAATAGTTGTTAATATTTAATATTAATGAGAAAATTAATTTTATTATTATCCATTACAAATTACGTGTATAGTTAATGAGGAAAAATTGATGCTGCTGTCTCTTAGCGGAAATCGAACCCTGGACCTGTGGGAGTTTACACACCAATCTTCTATTCGACAAATCTATGACATAATAAGTATGTTTTGCTGTTGTTGCTGTTGTCACCTCTCGTACACTTCGTTTACTTTCTGTAGCGATGTGACCTTCAGTTTGACCGGCGCAAAGTAGAAAAGAACAGCACTAGGCCAGAAAAAGAAAGAGGCAATTTTCGGCCAAACTCTTAACCGGTGAAGAGCGTATAATCCGTACAGTACTGCACGGAAAAATTGACCATTTTATCCACTACAATTGCATTGCTCAAATGTGCTGTTATTGATATTATTTACTACTGAAAATGTCAACGAGGTTTATTTATATTTGAAGATATATTAAAGGCTTTAACGCTTGTTTTCGACTCGCACTACTATTCATGATAGAATAAAACTTTTGACAGGTACTATATGAAGAAGTATGTTTAATGAACAAGAGTCGAGAGTATAATGAGCTTATTTCTCCCTACCTACGATTTTGCCAGCGCGCATCCAAAACATTGGAAGGGGCACATCGCTAAAGAAAGTAAATGAAGTATAGCTTAGTGGTCAGGGCATTGGTGCGTAAAGCTGAAGGTCCCCCGGGTTCGACAGTAGTAACAATTTTTCTTCATTAATTTGAGAGATGTTTTTGAATGGATAAAAATTAAATGATGACTTTTCTGTTTAGTTATTCACAAAGTGCAATAACAAAAATTCATTTGGCACAAAAAATATACTATAAATTACATAAAAATCGTCCTTTCTCTAATCTGGCTCTAAATTCCCTAGGTTTAGGAAAATTGCAGAGATATTGGTTTAGTCTGTCATCTGGTGAATTTATCCAATAGAGTCATTTCAAAAAGCAACAACAAGTCCTTAAATTGCCATTTCGAAATATTTTGTTAGTTTGTTTTGGTTAATAATTCCCCTGCAAAACTCCACATTTCGAAGTTATGTATAGCTCACAGTATACTAGCACCTACTGATAAAACAATTGTATAAAATTATGTCATAAGTAGAAATCGATGTAATATATTGTATACAAATGCAACATGTAAATATATACTTTTATATTTATAAATTATCCCGAAATAAATAAAAAAGTTATAGTATTTCATCATCATCATCATCATAAGGTCGTCAGTCCTAACACTGGTTGGACACGTACTTCCACTCTTAGCTTGCCTTTTTGCCTTATGATTGCTATTTAATTTGTTATAATTGCTAAGTGAATTAGTAACAGTAATTATTCGGTACAATATTGCTCTTTCAAATATATCGAAAAAAATTATGCCCGGATTAAATTAGAAATTATGTTTTCAATAATTATTTTGATTTTAATTTTGATCCCATCTTTTCTTAATATTTCAGTTTAGAGTTCTTTCCTATTGTGCAACAGCATTGCTGCACAAGGATTTCGCAGCGAATACATAACTTCAAAGGGAACAATGGCAGAAAGCTCGTTATGACAACGCTGCACAAAGATTTGTTCATCGAAAGCGTCTACAATTGGGAAAATCGATCGGCAATGCTTTTCCTTTTGTGTTCAGAAATTGGAGCATATTATATGCAGTTGGTATTCAAAACTGGTGCCGCGAACTTTACGACTGAAAACTACTGTTCTCTATTCAGTCTGGATTCTCAGTTTCCATCCAAGTTGCGAAAGGGAGAGCGAGCGAGAGGGTGAGAATAAGGAAAAGAAACGGGGTAGACGTTACTTTTCATATCGGCCGAATTTATTGACTAACAAATTTTCAAGGCGGTTACGCCCCTCAAACTCCAAGCATCGCGAGAGCAACGCTGAATACATAAAATCCTAAGGTTAGGTCAATCCAGAGGGATCTTCAACATATTTTGTCGGTAAAACTTTGCCTCTAAGGTGCTGTAGGTACGTCAGAAAACGGACTTCGTTATTATTTCTTCTCGAAATGGAGAAAATAACGAGTTATTTCCAGGATTAGTAAGATTTGTTCTTCAGGTGGTCATCATCTAAACGTTACAACTGGGGAAACTGAATGATAAATAACAATTACTGCGGAAAAATTAGAACTTTCTCGAAAAAATAAACTATTTTCACTGTCTTAATGAACACTGGTGGAGGAAATAGATACTAGAGCTGCATATAATTTTTGCATAACATTTTAGTAACTAAAATTATGCAACAAAATGTACTATAGTTAAAGACAATTCTACTCAAGAAATATTTAATAAAAAATGATTCGACATAAATAAATTCAGCCCTTGTGACCTAACGAATAATAAAATTAGAAAAACTACTTCCTTAGTCAGACAAAGCGTGGATTGTGATTCNTACTCTTCGCAAATAGTTAAGGATGTGGGCTGTTCTAGTTTTAGGGAAATGCGAAGTTTAGCTCAGGATAGGAAAGAGTGGAGGTACGTGTCCAACCAGTCTTAGAACTGATGACCTTATGATGATGATGGATTTTTTGGTCATAATGTTTTTATATGCGTATATCCTTATATTTCTCGACGCAGAAAGGAACTTCCTATTGTGAAGTTGCAATGAGTAATTGAGGTGTCACATCTTACGGTCACGGTCATGTGCGTACCATGTACGTATTGGGTTATCTGGCAGATAAATGAATGTTTTAGAAATGTTTTAAGCTTTTAAAAATGCTTTAAACTTTGAAATTAAATCCTAATATCCTTCGCGTTAATATTCGCGTTTGTGCTAGAAACTAATAAGTATTTAAAATGCCTGCTGATATTTTGATGATCAAA
>NW_020442384.1:0-989 GCF_000699045.2 Agrilus planipennis
CTTTAAATTATCGCGATTAAATTGAATAAAGCCCTCTGGAACCGTAAGTACCGGCGAAATGACTTCTTTATGACAAATCCGAAGATTAGAGACATTACAAATGTCGTCTTCATTTCCTGTCTAATTCTCGAATACGTATTTGCATTTAAATTCGCATTCCATTCATGTTTTTTCTCGATTTAATTACTGAAATTGTATTACACCGGGAGTCAAATGAAAATTAGTCCAAATACATTTTATACGGGGTTGTGGTTTATAATCCTTCCCAAGACTAATACTAAGACCGAATGTGCAAGATCAAGACCAAATACGCAAGATTAAACGAAAAATTATTACTCCTACTTGTGTAGTGTGAGTGAGTGTGTGTGTGGGGGGAGGGGCGATCTCTTCCTGTGTGCTCACAATTTTCTAGGACATGTTTTAGTGTTTCCTCTTCTTTCTACCACATTCTGCAGTCTTTCCTTTTTTATGGCAACCAATAAATATTAACTTTAGTTTCTGATACTAACCTGTGTCTTGCATACATCTCCAGTTCGTTTATGTTCCTCTTTCAAGTATTCCGATTTATCGATTAAGTTTATTTCTTTATATTCCTTCGCGTATTTCGATGAATTTAGTTTTTCCTCTAGTTTCTGTCTGTCTTGTCTTTTTCAATTTTCTCTGCTTTTGCCAATATGTCGCTGTTATTGTCCATAAGTAATATTGAGTGCCAATATTCTTTATATTCTATAGGGTTGTTCGGAAAGTCATTTCATTTTTTTTTTGTGGAAATGAAAGACAGTTGACCGTTCTGGTCCAACACCTTCTGCCTTCTTTCTGGTAGTAGCATAATTCCACGCTCATAAAATTTTTGGTCTTTGCTGGCAAAAAACTGATCGAAGAGGTTTTTGACCTCCTCATTTGAGGTGAAGGTTTTACCGTCTAAAAAATTTTGGAGTGACCGGAACAAATAATAATCCGATGGTGCCAGGTCTGGAGAATATGGTGGG
>NW_020442384.1:2344-4014 GCF_000699045.2 Agrilus planipennis
GTACGATGCTACATTTTAGGATTACGTATGCTCCAACAAGGTCCATTTAAATATATGGATATCCACTTGCTGAAACGAATCCCGGCGTAGCTAACCTCAACGTGATAGGCACGTTACCATAATCGAATAAAATAATTCGAAATGGTCCGTATTCTATCGAAACTGCCACACGCGGATCGCGTGGTAGTACGTGGCACCGTACGGCAAATGGCGTTTGCCGCGCCGTTTGTGGTATTTTCTAAAACGCGTTGTTAAGACAGTAGGTAAAAGTTGGTCTGTGTTCTGTCGGAGCTGTCTGCGGCGCGCTGATGAGATCCAAAAAGATCGAAATCGCGATCCACGTCTGACAGAATACGGACTACTTCGAATTATTTTTATTTATGTACAAAATGTTAAATGTTAATACGTAAAATGTGAAATGATAGCGAACAAACAGATAAACAAATTCCCATTTATAATATTGGTTAGGATATAAGTAACCCAGAAAATTTAATTTCACATTAATTTGAAAATGTCGTAAAACGGCAGCACCTNAGGGTTGTTAAAGGTGTATGTTTGGAGCACGGCGGTATACGGGTGCTAAACATGGACGGTGGGCGCGACGGAAAAGAAAGAGTTTGGAATGATGAGAATAACGTTGATAGAAAAGGTTAGAGATAAAGAGGAATTAGAATGAATAGGAGAAGAAAGGATTTTATGAAAGTCAATAAGAAATAGGCGAGATAGGTTGGTAGGACACCTTCTCACGCATGAAGGTGTAGTCAGAGACATATTAGAGGCAGAAACAGGAGTTAGGAAGGGTAGAGGTAGACCTAGATTAGATGTGGGTTGTTCTAGATTTAGGGAAATGCGAAGTTTCGTGTCCAACCAGTCGTAGGACTGACGACCTTATGATGACGATGAAAAGGTACCCTACGTCCTCTGTGCCCCTAACAAAATGTGTGTATAAAATATGATAGGTTTTACCCCGTGGCTTCGCTCGTGTTTATGTCCTAAATACGTGTCAAAGTTCATCGATGACCATACAAAACTAATTTTTCTATCCCTCGAAAATAGTATTTTTTTTACTGGATAAAAGGCCCTTTATGTCCTATACTGAACCCCTGACAATGTGTGTACAAAATTTCAAGTTATATTTTACCTATAGCTTCGATCGCGTTGATGTCCTAAATAAGTGTTAAAGATCATCGATGACCACATAAGAACTAATACTTTCTATCCAACGGGAACAGTAACACATTTTTTCTGAATAAGAGGTACCCTATGTCTTTTCCTGTACCCCTAAATTGGCGGATTTGCCATAAGGCCCAGTAGGCCCCGGCCTAGAGCGGCTAGATATTAAGGGCGGCAAATCATGTCAAAAAAATCACTAATGATAACAATTCATGAATTATGTATATATTCTATAATGATGGGTGCTGAGAAAGGGGCGGCACATGGCCTGGGGCCTAGAGCGGCTAGGACTGCAAATCTGCCATTGACCATGTATGTATAAAATAGAAAATACCACAAATGGCGCGGCAAACGCCATCTGCACTACGATGCCACGTTTTAGGATTACGTATGCTCCAACAAGGTCCATTTAAATATATGGATATCCACTTGCTGAAACGAATCCCGGCGTAGCTAACCTCAACGTGATAGGCACGTTACCATAATCGAATAAAATA
>NW_020442384.1:5233-5676 GCF_000699045.2 Agrilus planipennis
AAAATGTTTAATTATTTGCTCCTTCTCATGATTTGACTCTTACTGGTACATGAGTCAACTTACCCCGGGCATATGGTCTACCTACCCCGGGCCAGGGGTAGATTGACTAAGATTTAATATTTTGTAAAATGCATTAAATCATCACTATTATACTAAACTAACAACTAAATATTACATATTTTTATTAATCTAGAAGAGGAAACTTTAGCCAGTTTATATATTAAAAAAATGTTTAATTATTTGCTCCTTCTCATGATTTGACTCTTACTGGTACTTGAGTCAACTTACCCCGGGCATATGGTCTACCTACCCCGGACCAGGGGTACATTGACTAAGGTTTAATAATTTGTAAAATGGATTAAATCATCACTATTATACTAAACTAAGAACTAAATATTACATATTTTTATTAGGTTAATAGATTTTCTATCAATCAACATGCT
>NW_020442385.1:0-1130 GCF_000699045.2 Agrilus planipennis
CGAAAAAACATCTGATGACTTTTCGCGGGGAATGTGAACACCCCCAATATATTATACCCTTCCCCATTGTCCACGAAAAATAACAACAGCACAACCTCCACTATTTCCTATCCTAGCTAATCTTCGCATTTCCCTAAAACTAGAATATTCCACATTTCTTGCGTTTTTGCGAAAGAAATCTAATCTAGGTCTACCACTGCTTCTCTTAACTCCTGTTTCTATTTCTAATATGTCTCTATGTAAGCCCTTCATGCCTGAGAGGGTGTCCTACCAACCTATCTCGCCTATATCTTAATGACTTCCATAGTCACCCTCACGCACTTCCATTCTTATCGATCCTGAGCTAATCTTCCCATTTCCCTAAAACTGATATAATTTCCCACATCCTTGAGTATTTGTGAACAGAAATCTAATCTAGGTCTACCACTGCTTCTCTTACCTCCTGTTTCCAACAAAACACTGATAATTTTTAATTAACTTAAATTGAAGATACCGATTTAAGCAACGTCGTTGTAGGCTGGGTTACATAAATAAAAAATATGTACTTACACGTAGCACGTACTTTTGGCAACAAAAAATTGTTTACTCAACTCTCAAATAATCTATCTAAATAACAAGGCTGTACTACATGCGTAAGATATTAATTTACAAGTATATCTAATTTTTTATATGTCTGGATCGAGTTCAAAACGTATGCTTTGTTATTTTTATTTTATCGCGATGTAGCTATGCGTATCATTTTCGTTAGGCTTATACAATATAAAAACATTTTTTTATGTATTAAATTTTAAGCAACCCCATCCTTGTAAGCGTTACTGAATAATAAGTTTAGACATTTACTATGTTGTATATTCTGAAAATTCACACTTAACCCTTATCTATAGGGTTGTTCGGAAAGTCATTTCGTTTTTTTTTGTGGAAATGAAAGACAGTTTTCGTATAATAAACAAATACTTTATTAAATTATATATTGACCGTTCTGGTCCAACACCTTTTGCCATCTTTCTGGTAGTAGCATAATTCCACGCTCATAAAATTTTTGGTCTTTGCTGGCAAAAAACTGATCGAGGAGGTTTTTGACCTCCTCATTTGAGGTGAAGGTTTTACCGTCTAAAAAATTTTGGAGTGAC
>NW_020442385.1:1510-3204 GCF_000699045.2 Agrilus planipennis
TGCGTAGAATTAATTGGAATTTTTCACACACAAGCCTTGCTATATGAGCTCTCAAAGCATATAAAAATTATACGGCTTAAATGTGAAGTTGGGTGCAAAAGAATACAATTAAATCCTCTGTCGGGAAAAAACGAAATGACTTTCCGAACAACCCGATACAACAACTTACTACTTCATGGAACACTTATTGTAACCGCTGTTTCTCATATACATCCTTCTTTAACGCACTTATAAAAGCGGGAGCAGTTTTATTTACTCTAACAGTCAAAGTTTCTCATTTATCCCGATTATTATTTTCGATCCTGTTCTGCCCCTCTTTAGTGCTGTTTTTGCTTCTAATTGCCTCGAGTTGACCCTTCCCTGTTTCGTCTATTTCTTACAGACTCTCCCTATTCTCTTGCTTTTTTTAATAACTCTTCATTTCTAACATTTTTGGAAATTATTCAAAAATAATGTGTCACCTTAATATACACGATGCGCTAGTAAATAGTATCAGACATAAACAGAAAGACGGTCGCGAAGATCGTAATAATGCTCTATTCAAAATATATCGTCAGGTGTTTTCTACAGTTTCGAAGTTGTGACTCTTTTTACATTAGATGTAACTTCTAGAAATGCCAATATGATGACAGCAATCAGTCAACTAATCTAATCTAAGTACCATCAAAAAAGAAACAAAAAAAAAACAGGCAACAAAAAGGCAGAAATAAAACAAACACCAAAGCTACAAAATATCATCTATGCGTCGTAAAAACTGTTTCTTGTTAACTCCTTGAGGATAACCAAATAGGAAAATCATAAATCATAAATTTAATTGTTAGAGATTCTAACAAAAATATAAAACAATTTTGTTTCTGTTTCTTATATCTTTGATTAAATAGTTGCATCATCATCGTCCCGTCAGTCCTAAGACTGGTTGGACACGAACTTCCACTCTTTCCTATCCTGAGCTAAACTTCGCATTTCCCTAAAACTAGAACAGCCCACATTCTTAACTATTTGCGAACAGTAATCTGATCTAGATCTACCTATACTCTTATTGACTCCTGTTTCTGCTTCTAATATGTCTCTGACTAGACCTTCATGCCTGAGAAGGTGTCCTACCAACCTATCTCGCCTGTTTTTTATTAACTTCCATAGAGTCCTCTGTTCTCCTATTCATTCTAATACTTCTTAATTTCTAACTTTTTCTACCCACGTTATCCTCATCATCCGCCTATAACACCACATTTCGAAGGCTTCTAACCTTTTCTTTTCCACCGCGCCCACTGTCCAGGTTTCGCACCCGTACAACGCCGTGCTCCAAACATACACCTTTAACAAACTTTTTCGAATTTCTAAATTAACCGTTCGCGAGCATAGAAGTGACTTCTTTTTATTAAAGGCGACACGACCCTGCACTATCCTCTGCTTTATATCCCTGCTACTCCTTCCGTCCTGACTTATCTGACTTCCTAGATATCTAAAATCAGCCACTTATTCTAATTTTTCGTCTCCTATCTTTATATTCGCTCTTTCCCTACTTTTACTTCGCTTACATACCAGTATTTTTGTTTTCATGCAGTACTGTTTTGTCAGTTCCGCATCCATTTTATCTAAAGCTATCTCTAGGTCCTCCTTGCTTGATGCTAATACTGCTACATCATCTGCAAATCTAAGCATACTAATCTTTTTCCCCTGTATATCTATCCTTA
>NW_020442386.1:0-1894 GCF_000699045.2 Agrilus planipennis
TTATCTGTGGAATATTACTGCCTCAGCATTTGCCTAAGTGATCCAAGGAAAGCACAGAAAAACTTGGACCAAGGCAGACGGACCGGGAATCGAACCGGCGTCCTCCCGAATGCTAAGCAATGGTCTAGACCTCTAGGCCATGCCGCTCGGTATCACTGATGAATATGATGATTGGGCTTTTATCCTTTTTTCGGATATTAACAAGAATTGCGTTAAGAGGGAGAGTAGGTGGAGTTAGCAAGGTTTAGAAACATTAATTGGATTAGTAAAGTGGAGTATAAGGGGTGCAGTTTGATAAGAAGAAAAAGGGAGAGATGGGTGTACGTGAGAATGTCCAGCGTGCAACAATTCTTCGTATCAGATGCCCAAATGTAGCGTGAACGGAATTAGTCGCAAAAGTCATGGAACTTGGTGCGGTAGTAGTTGTCGTTACGCGTGTCTTTTATTTGTCTTTAGTCTCATAGATCTGAACGATTGATGTTGTTTTTACCTCTTTTTTACAATGAAAACACTAAAAGCTAGTACAAATATTATATCTAGCCCAGCTGGGAAGGGACGTAAAGAAGAACATCATCCAAAAAGCTACAACCTCATCAATATGGTTATTTAATTAAGAAATATGCTATTAGTGTTCGGAAGTTGGGTTTCGTTTGGAGAGAATTCGACTGGAGGACAGAAACCAAAACAGTAGTGATGAATTCCTCATCATGGAATTTTGAGTTCAATAAAGTATAACGTTTCTTTCTCATCCAAAACAACAGCATAGTATTCTGGTGCAAGGTGAAAAAACTATCCCACCGATAGTAGACTGGCTTCCTAAAGGCAATTCAGTTTCCTAGTTGTCACCTAAAGTGATGCCATTAGGCAATCAATTGAAAGGCCACAATGGTACTATTGAAAGGATTGAAGGGAACTGTCTGTAAGCAATTTATTTGTTTAGTTTTTGTAAAATGGTCAGAGTTTTAGGTCTTTAATTTAGTCCAGGTAATATTGGCGGGTGAGTATTCGGATTAAATTTAATTTTGTTCGGAAGATTCTCCTGAATACAAGCATATAGGTTGCCAGCCGGTAACCTGATCGGTTGCATCATCATCATCATCATAAGGTCGTTAGTCCTAAGACTGGTTGGACACGTACCTCCACTCTTTTCTATCCTGAGCTAATCTTCGCATTTCCCTAAAACTAGAACAACCCACATCCTTAACTATTTGCGAACAGTATTCTAATCTATGCTTAACTCTACCCCTCCTAACTCCCATTTCTACCATTAATATGTCTCTGACTAGACCTTCATGCCTGAGGAGGTGTCCTACCAATCTATCTCGTCTATTTTTTATTGACTTCCATAGAGTCCTCTGTTCACCTATTATTTTTAATATCTCTTAATTTCTAACCTTCTCTATCCACGGTATCCCCATCATTCGCCTGTAACATCTCTAACCTTTTGTTTTCCTCAGCGCCGTACCCGTACAGCGCCGTACCCGTACAGCGCCGTGCTCCAAACATACACTGTACAGACGACTCTGTACGTTACACGTCCATTTAAAAAAGAACTTCGGTGTAACTATTTCTATATTTTGCTTTTCTTTTTTTTGATATTAGCCGTTAAAAGATTGGAATGAAATATTTGGAAACTGCTAAACTACTTATTATATTTACAAAGGATTTAAAATGAACAAAGTGAACGTCTACAATGGTACTGAAAGAATGCTTTCTGTACAAAAAAAAAACTTTTGGGTGTTTCATTCCCACCAGCCAGTAATGCTGGTGGGCGGGCAGTCCCTCCGGACTACGCCGGAAGGTAGGGCGGAAGGCCCTCTTCAGCCTGCTTTCAGGAATCGTGGGAATGGGTGGGTGGTGGTTCGGGTGAGAAAGATGAGACGGACGAAATGAA
>NW_020442386.1:4507-6429 GCF_000699045.2 Agrilus planipennis
AAAGCATATATATATATATAATAAAAAGAAGTCACTTCTATGCTCGCGAATGGTTAATTTAGAAATTCGAAAAAAGTTGTTAAATGTGTATGTTTGGAGAGTGGAGCTGTACGGGTGCGAAACATGGATGGTGGGCGCGACGGAAAAGAAGAGGTTAGAAGCGTTCAAAATATGATGTTACAGGTGGATAATAGAGAAGATTAGAAATGAAGAAGTATTAGAAAGAATTGGTGGAAAGAGAACTCTATGGAAGTCGATAATAAATAGGCGAGATAGGTTGGTAGGACACCTTCATAGGCATTAAGGTCTAGTCCGAGACATATTAGAGGCAGAAACAGTAGTTAGGAGGGGTAGAAGTAGACCTAGAGGATTTTACTGTTCGCAAATAGCTAAGGATGCGGATTGTTCTAGTTGTGGGGAAATGCGAAGGTTAGCTTAAGATAGGAATGAGTAGAGGTGCGTGTCCAACCAGTCTTAGGACTGACGACCTTATGATAATAAACAATTAAAAAGGGGACCTACGCAAACATAAGATACTTCCAAATTAGAGGCAGAAACAGTAGTTAGGAGGGGTAGAAGTAGACCTAGAGGATTTTACTGTTCGCAAATAGCTAAGGATACGGATTGTTCTAGTTGTGGGGAAATGCGAAGGTTAGCTTAAGATAGGAATGAGTAGAGGTGCGTGTCCAACCAGTCTTAGGACTGACGACTTTATGATAATGATGATCATTTAACAACTAATTTTGCAGTTTTTTGTTATTAATAAAGAAATAAAGATTTAACGTGCAACACCAACCGGTAGACTTTGAATTTTAACCTGCTTAGAACACATTTCAAAAGTTTTTATAAATTTCTAAGTATGATGCATATTTTTGACTACGTTTAGTCCACTATATCTGAAACCGCTATAATATTACTAATATATCCATGTCCATATCATGATCCAAAATTTCATATCTACCTATAGCATCCGTGGTTACTTACAGTACAATTCTCTTAATGAATGTTTAATTTTATTCTGGCAAGTAGACACTAAAATTACTTCGTATCGCTTGGTGACCACTTTGCGTAACGACCTTTACAACACGATTGTTTGGTAATAAAAGTGCGAAAATTAATTAAATTATATAGTTTGAACTTGACGCTATGCGGTGACAGTGCTTACTTTGCTTTTAATCATGTTTACAACAATTAAAAAAAAAATAGCAGGCTAATTGAAATTAACCGACAAGGAAACAGTAGTTTGGTTGAATTATTAATACGGAGCAATTTTCAAAGGGTTTGACATGGTTTTTTAACCTTATTTGCGGTTACCTTTATCTATTTTTGTGGCTATTTGCAATATTGCTCTAGTAAACGACATTATGCATATTAAATTTGTTTCTATAGGGTTATAGTTTTAGTTTTATAACAAAATCAATATGCCGAAGGCTTACAACAATTATTTTAGCATTTAAATACGCATTAGCGCATAATAATAAGGGTGTCCCACTTAAGACCTCCTCTATGAGTGACGTTTATATGAGTTTTTAGGCAAAAATGATTCATACAGAAGTTGTCTCAAATCTATTGGTCATTTCTCAAAATTATCCGTGAATCTACAGGATGTCCAGTTTTTGCTGGCAGATAGCGAACATTTTTATTTTAAATGGAACACCCTATACACTTTTAAATATTTTAATTTTGTGGTGAAATTAAAGATTATTTTATTAGTAAAAATGTGTCAAGAATCTTGATAATTTTCGAGATATAAATTCTTTTTAAAAATTTATGTCGAAAACGGGATGACAATTGCAATCTATTACTTTTCAAATAAAGTAATTCGAAGTGGTCTGTATTCTGTCGAAACTGCCAGACGCGGATCGCGATTTCGATCTTTTTGGATCTCATCAGCGCGTCGCAGGCAGCTCCGACAGAACACA
>NW_020442386.1:7923-10218 GCF_000699045.2 Agrilus planipennis
CGCTGATGAGATCCAAAAAGATCGAAATCGCGATCCGCGTCTGGCAGTTTCGACAGAATACAGACCACTTCGAATTATTTTATTCGATTAAGCTAACGTGCCTATCACGTTGGGGTTAAGTACGCCGGGATTCGTTTCAGCAAGTAGATATCCATATACTTAAAATGGACCTTGTTGGAGCATACGTAATCCTAAAATGTAGCATCGTACTACAGATGGCGTTTACCGCGCCATTTGTGGTATTTTCTATTACCTTTCACAACAACTATATTTAACAGCTGACGTTTTGGCACATACATACCAATAGTTCCGACGTCTTGCATTGTTATAAAGAAATTGTTCAGAAAAATAGAAGGTGCTTGATTGATATCAAGTTCTCAATTCTGATAACATCAAATTACAATAGCTTCCTTCCCTATACCTAAGAATGAGTTGTCCTATCAACCTAAGTCGCCTATTTCTTATTGTTATCCAAAGAGTTCTCTGCCCACGTATTCTTTCTAATACCTCTTCATTTCTAATCTTCTCTATTCACGGTATCTTCATCATTTGCCTATAACATCGCATTACGAACGTTTCTAACCTCTTCTTTTCTGCCGCGAATTTTCGAATTTTTAAATTAACCGTTCACGAGCTTAGAAGTGACTTCTTTTTATTGAAGGCGATTCCACCCTATGTTATCCTCTGCTTTATATCCCTACTACTCCTTCCGTTCTGACTTATCTCACTTCTTAGATACCGAAAATCAGCCGTTTCTTCTATTTTTTCGTCTCCTATCTTTATAGTCGCTCTTTCCCTGCTTTGTCTTCCCTTGCATACCAGTATTTTTGTTTTGTTTCTATACAGTACTGTTTTGTCAATACCGCTTTTATTTTATTTAAAGCTATCTCGAATTTCTCCTTGCTAAATGCTAATACTGCTCTATCATCTGCAAATCTAAGAAAACTAATCTTTTGTCCCCTACATTTGTACTGTCTTCAATGATTTTGATCCCGTCTTCGATGTATAGATTAAAAGTAGCGGTAACAGTATGCATCCCTGTCTGACTCCCTTCCTAATATTTACGTCTCTACGTTGCAGCCCCAGCTCTATTACTTCCTGTTGCTCTTTATACAAACTATGTGTCAATCTTCTATCACTACACTTTCAAGTATATTTAACATCTTGTCCCATTTAACATTGTCAACAGCTTTTCCTAATCTAGGAATCCTATGTTTCTCCTTTTCTTTTCCTATCGTTTTCTGTATTACGATCCGTAAAGCCAGGAATGGCCTTAGCATGTCATGAATATTAAGAGCCAATATAAAATGTTCAGTTTTGCAGATGCATAATCTAACTTTCTTTTCATGTTAGGGTTTAAATTTCTATTAAAAATAATTATGTAAACTGCATTATTATAGTAGTGGTAAAACTACATTTCCTTCATAATTATTCTGGTTTTGCCAGTTAAAACTAGTAATAACGCCACTATAGAGAAACGGATGAGACAGAAACGGAAGTTAGGAGGGGTAGAGGTAGATTAGATTACTATTCGCAAAAAGTTAAAGATATGGGTTGTTCTAGTTTTAGGGAAATGCGAAGATTAGCTTAGGGACTGACTACCTTATAATTATGAGAGAAACGGAACATAGGTGGGACACCCTGTATAAGGTTCAGCAGGAATTACATCTCATCTCATTTAAAATTGCACAAACAGAGGTAGAAGGGATCTCTGTTGCTACGTAGATATAATTAATGAACAATGTTTTAGTTAAGTAAATAAAATTTACCAATAAACGATTGACAATTTATTAAATGAAAACAATGGGACACCAAAAAAACATGCCCGAAGATTGAAGGTCAAAGTCAATTCACTTAGGTAAGTTCTTGCCCAAAGTTTGAGCAATTATTATTGGATCGAGAAAGTGAATCCAACGACAACGGTTTATGACTAAGAAGTTCACAGTCAGTCATCATTTAGAAGCTACTAGTTGTTGCTCACGTCTTTGATCGCGCAGAATTTGATTACGTCGCAAACTCCTATTTGATTCTTTAGGGGTGGTATTTTTAAAAGTCATTGTATATAGTGGATTAAACAAATGAATTGTAACCTTGTGTTGGGGCGCAATTCATGATGCATCGTTTGAATAAAGAAAAAAATAAAAAATCGGTTGTCTGTAAAGTCGGTTTACTGACGATAGTTGAACGTGACAACGTCATAAGAAAATACTGATTAAATGGTTTCATTTTTCAAAAGAAAATTTTAATTTTATTTGTTTGATAGATATTTTGTATGGATATAGAGAAGGAGGTAAA
>NW_020442386.1:13296-15508 GCF_000699045.2 Agrilus planipennis
TTTTTATTTGATTTAACTTTAGAAGAAAACTTCGTCGACTCCATCATCAAAAAAATTTTTACTTTTTTAACGTGTTTTATTATTTTAATAAACAATTTTACAATTTGCGTGCACAGTTCCTATGTAAATTTTTCCCTCATTCGAGTTATAAATTTTGCCACCAGATAGTGTATGCCCATTTGACGGATCCCAATACCATTAAACCAATTCCTTAACCCCTATCCCGGTATGTTTATGTGTTTGAAGAAGTTTCACTTCAGTAGCGTGTTGTATAATTAGACATTGTATTTTTTTTTAATGTGCAATTAGTATACATCCCTTAAATAAGAGCGGATGGGCGAAGCGAGAGTTCAGATTCAGTATTAATTAATTCATCGAAACAATAAGAAATGAATTGCATACATATTAAGAAAATTTAAAATAATCGATTTAATTTGGCGATAGTTACAATAATTGTTCGGCATGTTGGTATGCAAGTAAGTTTTCGTAATAATTTGTACATGTATAGATAATCAATGGTTTCGTATAATGCTTATTTCCCGATTGTAACATTTTACTTTTTACAATTTTACAATTATTTAATATTTAACGGAACACGTAGTTTCTATGTTATCCAAAGAAACAATTTTTAATATACCCATTCATATCATAGCGGTCTCTAACTGGATGGTGTGAGTTATAAAACGTTTCACAATTTTTGCTCTCAATTTCACAAACAATGTTTTTTCAGATTTTGCAACTATTCCGATAAATTTCTACCAATGGGTGGTCATAATTTACACATTTGTTTTAAATAGAGCCATTTACGTCGCGACGTATAACTTCACACGATTATGTGGGCAATTAGGTACTAACGTATAATTTGAAATTGTAACAGCAGGGAGGTCAGATTCAGAATTAAATACATGAAACTGGAACTTGTTAACTATTCTGAATATTTCGTATATATTATTAGATTATGTGATTTGTATATCTATCTATATCTAAGTTTTTAACACATATAGTTTAATGAATTATTATGTAATGGTTATTATTCTAGTTTAGGTATCTTAAATAATGTAACTGATACGATATTTTTGAATTTCGAGATGGTGCATAATTTTGGTATTTTTGATTAATGAATGCGATAAAGTAGAAAAGTAAATATCACTATAAACTATTACATGACAGGAAACAAAAATTTAATTTTCTCGCCCTTATATTTGTTTTAATATTAATGCTCAAGATTACAAATGAAAACAAAATTTAAATTGAAGTTGTAATATAGAAGCACATCATAAAATATTATAACATTATACGATCATTTTATTGCAGTGTTAGCATCTAGCACGGAGTTACTGATGGCTCTAAATAAAATAAGTACTGACAAAACATTACTGTATGAAAATAGATAAATATAAAACAAAATACTGGTATGCAAGGAAAAAAAAGTAGGGAAAAAGCGAATGCAAAGATAGGATACGAAAAATTAGAAGAAGTGGCTGATTTTAGGTATCTAGGAAGTCAGATAAGTCAGAACGGAAGGAGTAGTAGGAATATAAAAAGAGAATAGGGCAGGGTCGAGTCGCCTTCAATAAAAAGAAGTCACTTCTATGCTCGCAAATGATTAATTTATAAATTCGAAAAATGTTGTTAAAGGTGTATGTTTGGAGCACGGAGATGTACGGGTGCGAAACATAGACAGTGGACGTGGCGGAAAAGAAAAGGTTAGAAGCGTTCGAAATGTGGCGTTATAGACGGATGATGAAGATACCGTGGATAGAGAAGGTTAGACTCGAAGAGGTATTAGAAAGAATAGGAGAAGAGAAGACTCTATGGAAGTCAATAAGAAATAGGCGAGATAGATTGGTAAGACACCTTCTCAGGCATGAAGGTCTAGTCAGAAACATATTAGAGTCAGAAATGGGAGTTAGGAGGGGTAGAGGTAAACCTAGATTAGATTACTGTTCGCAAATAGTTAAGGATGTGGGTTGTTATAGTGTTAGGGAAATGCGAAGATTAGCTCAGAATAGGAAAGAGTGGAGGTGTGACCTTTGATGATGATGGTGACGACCGTGACAAACGAAATCGAAAACTTACAATGGTACAATCCACGCATCGCCCCAGATTAGTGTCACAGCACTATAAATGACTTGTTCAAAATCAATGGTAATTGAAAAAGAAGCAGAATGAGCCATCTCGCACCACCCAGTGATATACATAAACATGAAGG
>NW_020442386.1:15767-21599 GCF_000699045.2 Agrilus planipennis
GCTGTCGTCTAACGAGGATTTTAAAAGTCATGTATGAGATTGCTGCATGTTGTAGTCATGCAGTTCACGGACATTGAGCCAATAAATTCGTATTATCAAAAAGTCGCTGAACTTGGTGGTGTCTAAAAGCGCGTTTTACAGATTATTTGTCTGTTTTAATTGAAACAAGTAAACTTTTGGTAGTAGTATTCGTCACGCCTTATAAATTATCCGTTTATTTTCGAACGAGACGCAGACGATGCAAACATGTAATAATCTCGCTTTATAGACGTGCATGATAAATGTACAACAGTAGTAAATTGTACGTACAAATGGTATTTATATTTTCTCTAAAAAAATCTTGGTGTATGTTTTCGTGTAGCTAAACCTAATCTAATGAAGTAATACATCAAATAAATTTTGTTTATTTCGGAAACACAACAAATGATGTATATGTATTAATTTGAGGTAGCGTGTAGTGGGTAAAAAATTTAGAAATTGAATTTTCAGTATAATATTTCATATTAAACTAACTCACTTCTACAAAGATGTCTAAATTGTATGTATGTTTAGTTAATTTCATTTTGATATTCCAGATTATAAGACTTTTAGTATAAGTTGGGAAAATAATGGAACGCCAAGGAAGTGAAAATGTGATGCAATAGCACCAGTTTATAGCAGGGATGGAATATAAAATGCTAAAAATTTATAGGGGAATTTCCATAATGGATGCATGGTATAAAATATGCACGGTATCATCAAGGATAGGCGGGAAGAAATTGTACTAAAAAGGTTGAGCGAAAACACAATTTGGATACAGGAAGGGAAGAGAACAAAAGACTAGTTGTAAGTAAAGCAAGAACAATGATATTAATCTTGGTCTTGCTTATTCGGTCTTGGTCTTACTCAACTACTTCTAGTTTTGGCCTTGGTCTTGCTGATTTAATTTCGGTCTTAGTCTTGGTCTTGCGTTTAGTGTTAAAATCTAGTAAAGCAAACTGAAAATTTCAAATACTAAAATGTTTTATTCCAAAGTAAGAATATATTAAAATTGCTTCAAACAGTTTAACTCATAATTAAGTGATAATTTTCGTTTAGTCTTACGTACTTACTTGCTCTTAGTTTTGCATATTCGGTATTGGCTTTAGTCTTGGTTTTGTTGGTTCGGTCTGGACTTTAGTCTCGCTCTTTTTCGTTCGGCCTTGATTTTGGTTTTACTAATACAATAACAGTCTTGCATTTTTGCAAGACCAACACCAAGACTACAAAACCAAGACCAATTTTGCTCATCACTACAATAAACACTGTTTTTCTTTTATTAAACAATACTCTACTCAAATAAATGAAGCCTAAAAAAAGTTTGTATAGCGTTCGTAGATCTAAAAAGATCCATAAATCAGTGGACACGGGAGAATTGTTGAATATGATAAGGATGGGAAAAAAATAAGAAGAACAATAATGAAATTCTAAAAGGAAACAGCAACAATTGTAAATTATATAAAGGGTAAAATTCTGGATGAATAATGGAAACAGACANATTCTGGCGGGTTTGCACAAATTTCCGAATTTGGATGGAATTTACATAAATAAAAAATGAAAAGACTTTTAACGTAGTGGCAAATTCGCCCGCGGATGCTTAGTCACAGCGAATTATTAGTTATTCTCATTTTATTACACAGACCATAATATAAATATAGGTAGATATTTTGTCATGGATATTTTCCTTGTAAGGCCATGTTAAAACGGCCTCATTTCTTTATCTCGACCGTCACAATAGGTAGGTAGTTCACAAAGATAACATTTGGCAAAATTCCTAGGCTATAGACGCTATCTGACGATAACGATAAGCCATACTCAGAACCCTAACAACAGCAGGCATATACTGAACTTGAACATTCGTTAAAGGGAAGATGCAAGATATGTTCAAACCAAAAATCTTTAAGAAATCTGCCACCAAAAAACAAGACAAACGACAATACCTTCTTCAATCTACGGATGACATTGAAATCTTTTGCCCAGCTCTCCGGCTGTATTTGAACCGCAAAATTATTGAATAAGCAAAAATTTCAATAAAAACAATAGAAGCAGAAACAAATATAAATAATTATGTGATTAGCACAACGTTGTCCGCGTTTTTTTACATTTCATTCAACTCTAAAATTAAATCAACTACTAAAATTTGCTGCAAATTAATCATCAATAAATAACGACAAAGAAAGATTAACCCTTACTTACTATACTTTTCATAACAGACATGTGTTTTATTGACATCTATCATGAACCAACGGCAACAGACACATTGGTACCATCGAATTGAAGACAGGCACACAAAATAAAATTAAGTTTGTTTTCATTCTAATACTCATAGGTTGTTGAATCTACCCTTAAGTAAAGAAAACTATGATAAAGAAGTATTAACGATTAAACTTTTGGCCAAAAATAACGGTTATGATATTTCCTTGATTGACGACCTCATTCATAAAAACATGAAATTAAATTCCCTTTTTACCCTTGTGTCACCACTAAATAGAAACCTTTTGCATTTGTAAATTNAGTAAGCGGTGTAGTGGTTAGAGGTTGCTTAGGTTGCTTAAAGATCACAGTCGGCTTTCTAATTACCTGGTTGGAATTATATTTTTTGTCATGTTAGCGCGGAAAGCTCGTTTTGCGTGCTATGAAACAGGGAAGAAATGGCCTCTTTTCAGCCGTGTTTTAGTCGGGAGGCAATGAAATTAGTCTTTTGAGCGCATGCTCTGATGTTTATGGGCATGCGCAGAAATCAGTTGTTCAATGACAATGTCTTTCTAACCTCTAAATCATTTACTCTTATTTCGCCAACTATCCATTAAATGACGAGCTTTCCGCACAAACATGACAAAAAATAGTATACGTACCTCGGGAAGAAACAGGGTTGTCTCAGACTGCAGCCGAAGGTGAGGGTGGCAATTTACATGCAGTTTGAAATAACCCTGTTTCTTACTTCCCTCGATACGTAATGTACTATTGCTTTCTTGCTTTCCTAAATTCCTGAGAATGTTGAACTTTTTTTAAAGTCCGATGCTGGCAACATGGTCAAATTCTGCATGTCTGCATCTCTCTCTGTTACACATTAATTGCTGTAATGTTATTCCTTTTTCTTTGTTAGTGTCCGCTGCAGTTCCTACCTGACATCTCTTTCCTATGTTGATGATATTCCTTATAACGTAAAAGTATTCGTTCTGTTAGCAACCGCTCCTTAAGGTCATGTTAAGGTCATTCTCATTTTTTCAAATAGGACTGCATATTCTTAGCCTCAGAGCCGAAAAGTCCTTGAAGGTCATTATCGTGAGGACAAACTAACAAGGCCTCATCAAAGTAATACTGAAAAAGTAGGCGCACGTTGAGCTATTTTACTAAAAATTAAAATAACAATAGAACTCGCATATAGCTCAAAGTCGGAAAACTTGCCAAAGGTTACTAAAGATTACAGGAGTTCGTAAATTTTTCGGCTCTTTTCAGTTCTGAGGTCAAAAATATTCAGTACCATTTGCAAAAATGCTCATGACTACGAGATGATCTTAGATGTCATGGTCAAGTCAATACTAAGGTCACTAGAGAAAAGTCAGTTATTCTGATGTTGATATATTGATAATTCGATACTTTTGTAAGAAAATTTGTGCACCTCAAATAGCTGTTAAACCGACATTTTGGAATTAGACTTTCATCATTTCCATTCTTACCACCTTATCGTACGCCATTTTTAAGTTTACAAACATTAAATATCCCGATGGTTCTGCTCCATATGTATCTGCTCACTGTCTTTTAATATATGTATCTCATCTGTCGCTTCTCTTCGTTTTCTAAAATCAAATTGTGCTTCTCCTAGTACTTTTTTTCAATCATTTGCTCTTCTACCTCATTTCTTAATATGCTGCTCTCTATATTCAAATATTTCTTTTTTATATTCTCTCTCATTACACTCATCTCTTTTCCATCTATTCAAAGCATCTATATACCTATTGATTTTCTTCCTACTCATTCCACTATTGTTCACTCCTCCCAGTTGTTTTTATTATCCTTACTATCATACATTCTCTCATAATTTTAATCATATCTTCCCAATTATCTACCCCTCCTGCCCTTTCCTCCATCTTATTCTTAAACTCCCAAATAGCCCTCTTTCCCCAGTTACGCATCTCTTTATATTCCTCTTCATTCCCGCCTCTTCTTTCATTTCTTTGTATAATTTTTAATGAAAGGTGATTTGACCCTATCATTTTATTCACTTGAAATCTCACTATTCCCTCCCACTCCCTTCCATTTACTATAACGTAATCTATTTCCGATTTACCCTTCCCAATGAACGTGTATTTATATCCCCCTTATAAGTATACTTATTCAATTGTTTTTTTTTGCACCATTCTAATAGTTTTTTCCCAATTTTTCCCAACTTTCCTCTGATTTTCTTTCCTTTTTGTCATCCTCCACTAAACAACATCCTTCTCTCCCTACTCTTATGTTGAAATCCCCCACTATCATTACTGCGTTGATTTTAGGTATCTAGGATGTCAGATGAATCAGGATGGAAGGAGCAGTAGTGATATATAACAGAGGATAGCACCGGGTCGAGTCGCGTTCAGCAAAAAGAAGCCACTTCTATGCTCGCGAACGGTTAATTTAGAAATTCGAAAAAGTCTGTTAAAAATGTATTTCTGGAGGGCGGCATTCTACGGGTGTGAAATATGGATTATGGGCGCAGCGGAATGGAAAAGATTAGAAGCGTTCGAAATGTGATTCTATACGCAAATAATGAGAATACCGTGGTTAGAGAAGATTATTAGAAGCAGAAACAGGAGCTAAGAGGAGAAGAGGTAGACCTAGGTTAGATTTATCATCATTATCATAAGGTCGTCAGTCCTAAGACTGGGTGGACACGCACTCCCACTCTTTGAAATCCTGAGCTAATCTTCGCATTTCCCTAAAACTAGAACAGCCCACATCCTTAACTATTTGCGAACAGTAATCTAATGAAGGTCTACCTCTACCCCTCTTAATTCCTGTTTCTGCCTCTAATATGTCTCTGACTAGACCTTAATGTCTGAGGTGTCCATTAACCTATCTCGGCTATTTCTTATTGACATTCATAGAGTCCTCTGTTCTCCTACTCTTTCTAATGCCTCTTCATTTCTAACCTTCTCTATCCACGGTATCCTCATCATTCGCCTGTAACACCACATTTCAAACGCTCCTAACCCTNTATCATATCAATGACTTGCACGTGCAAAGCCGATTTAAGAGAACGTTGCAAACACATTATTGCAACTTTGTTGTATTGCAGCAGGTAGGTTCTTCACCTCAAAATACTTATATGGTATCATTAGAATTGTGTTAAATCAATTACACATGAATAAATAATTTCTCACTTTATAATTTTGGTATGATTCTAGTGTTAAATATTAAGGTTATGGCTGATGGTAAATATTTGCTGAAATCATGTGCATTAAAATGACGTGAACAAATTTTTATTCCGGAATTCACTTCTTTGATACCTACTGCTTTCATCCAAGCTTCTATTACCCGAGTAGCAAATAAGTACGGCTAACCGGATTATATATCGTATAAGGGCCGGATAAGGCAATATTAAGGCTAACCGTTTTAAGGCGTTTTCTATTGGGCCTGATCCGGCATATATGAAAATTTCCATATTATGCATTTTATTTTCAGGTCCGGATATTCATTGCCTTTGGCAACCCGTTTTACGATTTCCCTTCCTTTTAAAAAATGGGCCTAATTTCATCAACCGGAATTAATGCATAATATGAAAAACAATAGTTTTCTGATCCGGGCCTAATATTATAATTTTTATTTTAACCA
>NW_020442386.1:22278-28580 GCF_000699045.2 Agrilus planipennis
CATTTGTAAAATGGAAAGCATCATGTGATTTTTTGACAAAACTAGAAATTTCATTTTGTCCCCCAGCAAGGCGTCTTATGCGTTGAAATGTGGACCATTTTATGGTTCCAATAGGTAGTTGTAGTTAAAACAGCAGCATCGAAAATGATTGTTTAATTTGTTTAAATAAATTTAACATTTGAATTGAAATAAGAACACAATGCGGTTTTTGTTTTAGAATTTTCTTCAGACACCTTCAGTTGTGTTGCTAATGGAGGAAGGTGGACGAATTGGATGTCACAAACATAGAAAAAGGTAATTAATTTGCAATTAGAACTCTTGTAAAGTTTTTAATCTTTAGTTTACAACTGTTTCTTCCTGTTGCAGCTGCCATGATGAGAAATTCGTTTTGAAATTTGACTACGTTCTTGAATCAATCTACAATCTTCTACCTTCTTCTGCTGATGCAAAGGAAACTAATAATTTTATATTATAGGCTCATTTTTTAATTCAGATTATTAATGTGTAAATAAAAGTGGATTTATTGAAAAGTCCTTTAGTTAAATAGTTTTCATATTTTAGAAAAATGTTCCTTTTGTATCTATTTGTTAGATGAACTGTTTGCCTTCTTATCTTTGAAACTTTTGAATTCTTGGTAATTTGGTAAATTCATAATTTGAAGTGTTTCATATTTTAATAACTTGCATTCTTACAGCAAAGCTGTGATTTAATCTAAAGTATATCAACATTTTTATTCACTTATCTCTATGTTTACTCTTTTCTTTAGTTGTGTGTAAATTTTTATGTTACTTTTGTATTAGTCAGATAAAATTATTTGTACATTGGTCAGAATTTTCAAAAAAAATAATAAGAAAGCAGACATTATTTGTAAATTTAAGTAATTATCATTTTGATATCTATTTCATTTCGTGAAACTTTAGCTTTTCCAAACTGAAATCTAATTTCAATTAACTATAATTATACCATTTTATACTTTAATAAGTTGCATCATGTTGTGTTTAGAAAAAAAATAATTTAAACTTTAAACAACGTATTCTGTATACTTAAAAGTTTGAAAAACTTTAAGATGGATCCAATAATTGTTTTTTATATTCTTTCTTTACGTTCATCTCCTCTCTCTATATATTTAATGCTTTTTTATATTCCTTTCTTTTCTTCGCTCTTCAAGCCTATTCCTTATTCTTTTCGTGTATCCATAATTACAATACCACTGTAATTTTTGTCAGTATCCTTTGTCAACTTCTTAAATTATCCCATTTCCCTTCCACATCCATACCATATTTTGGTATAGGTAATTTCTCATTGCATTCCCCAATCCTTCATAGGAATTCGATTGACTTAACCGCTGTTTACCTGTTTAGCACCTCAATCCCTTTTGTAATTTGCTCCCTTAGTAACCCCTCATCTCTTCTACCTGTCTCCTTTTTAGTAGTATCTCTATAAGTCATCCCTACATTTTTTTTAGTATATTTAACATCTTCTCTCATTTAACATTTAACATGTAACATAGCTTTTTATCTACAGTAAAATAAATTTAATCTTTTATTTTACGAAGAAAATAATAAGATAGAAGTATTAGGTAGATGAATGCCGCAATTGAAGATTTTTTTGATTCTGTATATATATTGTTGAATTTTACAGAAATTGAAATGCTTATTGCAACGACTCCGCGACGTGCATATGTAGATAAATAAAAAATAACATTATTCTGTTTTTTACGGACAAACAAAGTACGCACATGGGACAATTCAAACTATGGAACGGCATAACTTTAATTTGTATATTAGTTAAGTGTATATTTTTTAGAAGTATCTAGAATATATAACCTAAAAGACGCTCCGCTACTGATTATAATATATGTCGTGTTGCTATTACAAGCCCTATTACGTTAATGCGTTATATTTCGTTTCATAAATAGAATCGATAATAAACTATTACTGTGCTTTGTATGTATGCTTATACGTAAGAAGCGTACGAACGATCTATGAATATTAATAAAACTAAAAGACACTACAAGGTTCGGCCTATCCACATGTTCCAGTTACAACCCTTATCTAAACGTATACCTAAAGGAAATCGAAGTATCAGAATTTAATATTCAAATAACTGCCTCTTTTTACCGTCATTAACGCAAGGATGGGTTCCTTGGGCCCGTAATCTACTTAAATAACAGTAATATTTTATCTTATTGACACAAACATTTTGAAAAAAATTTTCACTTTTGTATTATTTCGCTTTCGCAAAACTCGTAACTATTACATATTAGCAATTATTTTTAAAATCGGTCTAACAGAAGAACAGAATTTTGATAAAGGAAGAAACTGGAAGTGACCTTCTGACTTTCTGTGGATAACATACGCTACACGTAACTTACACAGTTGCATTTTTTGTAAAATTTTCATCATCATCATCAACATAAGGTCGTCAGTCCTAAGACTGATTGGTACCTCCACTCTTTCCTATCTTGAGCTAATCTTCGTATTTCCCCAAAACTAGAACAACCCACAGCCGAAACTATTTGCGAACAGTAACCTAATCTAGGTCTACCTCTACCCCTCTTAACTTCCGTTTGTGCCTCTAATATGTCTCTGATCAGACCTGCATGCCTGAGAAGGTGACCTACCAACCTATCTCGCCTATTTCTTATTGACTTTTATAGCGTCCTCCGTTCTCCTATTCTTTCTACTACCTCTTCATTTCTAACCTTCTCGTGGTCGGCTTTATAATTGCTTGGTTGGAATTATATCATTAAACAAGTGTTTCTGCTTTCCTGAGAATGTTGAATTTTCTTTAAAGTCCGATGCTGGCAACATGCTCAAATACTGCTTGTCTGCATCTCTTTCTGTTACACATTAATTGCTGTAATGTTATTCCTTTTTCTTTGTTAGTGTCCGCTGCAGTTCCTACCTGACATCTCTTTCCTATGTTGATGATATTCCTTATAACGTAAAAGTATTCGTTCTGTTAGCAACCGCTCCTTAAGGTCATGTTAAGGTCATTCTCATTTTTTCAAATAGGACTGCATATTCTTAACCTCAGAACTGAGGAGCCAAAAAGCCTCTGAAGGTCACTATGCTAAGGACAAACTAATAAGACCTCATCAAAGTAATATTGAAAAAGTAGGCGCACGTTGAGCTTTTTTACTAAAAATTAAAATAACAATAGAACTCGCATATAGCTCAAAGTCGGAAAACTTGCCAAAGGTTACTAAAGATTACAGGAGTTCGTAAATTTTTCGGCTCTTTTCAGTTCTGAGGTCAAAACTATGCAGTACCATTTGCAAAAATGCTCATGACTACGAGATGATCTTAGATGTCATGGTCAAGTCAATACTAAGGTCACTAGAGAAAAGTCAGTTATTCTGATGTTGATATATTGATAATTCGATACTTTTGTAAGAAAATTTGTGCACCTCAAATAGCTGTTAAACCGACATTTTGGAATTAGACTTTCATCATTTCCATTCTTACCACCTTATCGTACGCCATTTTTAAGTCTACAAACATTAAATATCCCGATGGTTCTGCTCCATATGTATCTGCTCACTGTCTTTTAATATATGTATCTCATCTGTCGCTTCTCTTCGTTTTCTAAAATCAAATTGTGCTTCGCCTAGTACTTTTTTTCAATCATTTGCTCTTCTACCTCATTTCTTAATATGCTGCTCTCTATATTCAAATATTTCTTTTTTATATTCTCTCTCATTACACTCATCTCTTTTCCATCTATTCAAAGCATCTATATACCTATTGATTTTCTTCCTACTCATTCCACTATTGTTCACTCCTCCCAGTTGTTTTTATTATCCTTACTATCATACATTCTCTCATAATTTTAATCATATCTTCCCAATTATCTACCCCTCCTGCCCTTTCCTCCATCTTATTCTTAAACTCCCAAATAGCCCTCTTTCCCCAGTTACGCATCTCTTTATATTCCTCTTCATTCCCGCCTCTTCTTTCATTTCTTTGTATAATTTTTAATGAAAGGTGATTTGACCCTATCATTTTATTCACTTGAAATCTCACTATTCCCTCCCACTCCCTTCCATTTACTATAACGTAATCTATTTCCGATTTACCCTTCCCAATGAACGTGTATTTATATCCCCCTTATAAGTATACTTATTCAATTGTTTTTTTTTGCACCATTCTAATAGTTTTTTCCCAATTTTTCCCAACTTTCCTCTGATTTTCTTTCCTTTTTGTCATCCTCCACTAAACAACATCCTTCTCTCCCTACTCTTATGTTGAAATCCCCCACTATCATTACTGCGTTGATTTTAGGTATCTAGGATGTCAGATGAATCAGGATGGAAGGAGCAGTAGTGATATATAACAGAGGATAGCACCGGGTCGAGTCGCGTTCAGCAAAAAGAAGCCACTTCTATGCTCGCGAACGGTTAATTTAGAAATTCGAAAAAGTCTGTTAAAAATGTATTTCTGGAGGGCGGCATTCTACGGGTGTGAAATATGGATTATGGGCGCAGCGGAATGGAAAAGATTAGAAGCGTTCGAAATGTGATTCTATACGCAAATAATGAGAATACCGTGGTTAGAGAAGATTATTAGAAGCAGAAACAGGAGCTAAGAGGAGAAGAGGTAGACCTAGGTTAGATTTATCATCATTATCATAAGGTCGTCAGTCCTAAGACTGGGTGGACACGCACTCCCACTCTTTGAAATCCTGAGCTAATCTTCGCATTTCCCTAAAACTAGAACAGCCCACATTCTTAACTATTTGCGAACAGTAATCTAATGAAGGTCTACCTCTACCCCTCTTAATTCCTGTTTCTGCCTCTAATATGTCTCTGACTAGACCTTAATGTCTGAGGTGTCCATTAACCTATCTCGGCTATTTCTTATTGACATTCATAGAGTCCTCTGTTCTCCTACTCTTTCTAATGCCTCTTCATTTCTAACCTTCTCTATCCACGGTATCCTCATCATTCGCCTGTAACACCACATTTCAAACGCTCCTAACCGTTTATTTTCCGGCGCGCCCACCGTCCATGTTTCGCACCGCTCTCCAAACATGTATATATGGAATAGATTACTGTTCATAAATATTTAAACATGTGAGAAGTTCTAGTTTTAGGGAAATGTGAAGGTTAGCTCAGGATAGGAAAAGGAGTCTTAGGACTGACGACGTTGTGATGATGATGATGGATATCTTAATAATTGAAAATTAATTAAAAATAATTAAAACTGTCAAAGGAAAATTAGAAATATTAAGTGTACACTAAAAAATATAACTATAAAAGTAATAATTGTTAAATAATAATAACTAGTGGTTTAACTTTACACGATTCGTTTAAACAGAAATGATTCTTATGTTCCATCAATTTAGCTGATTAAAATCAATGCGCTGGTTTCCTTTATTTTTGTAGCTGGAACAATTGTCTTCTTTCCATTAGGTACTAAATAACTTTTGTCAGTTCGCCGATACATTACAGAAGTTCGAATGCTTCACTCGCAGGTAAATCGAATCAGTTACTGCTCGTTTAATGATTTATAGTACTCCGACTAATCGGCTAATCAAATAGATTTTGAAATACACGAATGGCGGCTAATATGTTGCTTAAAAGACTATTTTACTTGCTGTTCCTATTTAAAAGTTGTAAACGCAAAAATAATGTGCTTAGAAAATATTTTTTTGTTGATTTTATTTTAATTGCTTTAATTGAATGTCTAATTTTACTTTGTAGAAGTTCATTGCAAAAGCATTTCATATTTCCATTAACCTTTTTTTTAAAGTGAAATTTCTTTGGGCTCAATGAGAGTAAAATCTCAAGGCCATGAAAAGACACGTTTCGATACGTTTTGTCTCGCGAAGCGATAGGTTATGAGAATAGAAACGCGCGCTTGCGCATATCGGCATTACAGTCAGCTGTTCGTGACCGTCATCTTATATATTATAGTATAATGTACATATATTCACTATACTACAGTCCTAAATTAATTTTTTGGTTATATCTGTGCAGTTAATTTAATTTAGAAATTCGAAAAAGGTTGTTAAAGGTGTATGTTTGGAGCACGGCGTTGTACGGGTGCGAAACATGGACAGTGGGCGCGGCGAAAAAGAATAGGTTATAAGCGTTCGAAATGTGGTGTTATAGGCGGATGATGAGGATAACGTGAACAGAGAAGGTTAAAAATGAAGAGGTATTGGAAAGAATAGGAGAACAGAGGACTCCATGGAAGTCAATAAAAAATAGTCGAGATAGGTTGGTAGGACACCTTCTCAGGCATGAAGGTCTAGTCAGAGACATATTAGAGGCAGAAACAGGAGTTAGGAGGGGT
>NW_020442386.1:28613-34610 GCF_000699045.2 Agrilus planipennis
CATCTCATATATTATAGTATAATGTATCTTCACTACACTATAGTGCTAAATTAATTTTTTGGTTACATCTGTGCAGTTATATTACAGTAAATGTTTATTTAACAACAATTAATATTTATTTAAGAGTGAGTATTATTATGTATTAATTCTAATTCCTTGTAGTTATTGATAGTTTACGGTTTCTTAAGCACTTGGAAAAATAAACGGAAGCGAAAAAAAATTGACGTTTTTTTTGTTATTGAATTACATAAAAACGTATTAAAATAATACTCCTTACGTGGACTAAAGATAAAATATGTTGGAAAACATAAATCCTGAAGTACTGAGTTGCACCTGTTTTTTTTTCTCTTTTTAATATTCACTTTGTACTTTTTTCCGACGTTTTCTACATGGAATTTTGTAACGTCTGAAGAAGCCGTAAAATGGCGAAACATATGCAAAATGAATAATAAAAAAAGTAAATAAATAAAGAGAAAGAAGTTCGTGAAACTTCCAGGTGCTTTAATTCGTAGTAATGTACCTTTTCCGTTGCTGACAATCGTAAATCTTTTTATTCGGAAGATTATATAAACTTCTACTTCAAATCGTAATGTTCATCGGAAAATAAATAAAAAAAAAAGTTAAGAAAGCCCCTGAATTTGTTCTGTCAGCAAAAAATGTACTGGCGCTGCCTCAATGTTACCTGTAACAAAATCATCGAATGCCAAACGAAGCATAAACAATTTTCGATAGTTTACAGTGTAAAAAGAACTATTGTAGCAATGCCACAAAGACAGAGCAGAGGGGAGTTGAGCAACGTGATCCCTTTAAAAGCGTTGCGAGTAATGCACTGCAATCAGAGTGCTGCTTGATTAGACAAGTGAAAGTGTCACAATGTTTCGACTTGCAGTTGTTATCTTGTGTATTATAAGCACATTGATTGTGTCTGCGGAGTCGAGAGCCCGTCCCCGAAGCTATCCAGGCTATTTCCGTGCGCCCCCTGTGATAGTGCATCCTGCAACAAGAATCGAATATCCAAGTGAAGTGGCCGCATCGTACAGTGCTCCCGTTGGTACAAAACTCAGTCGGTATTACGGGTTTGGACACGATATCGGCCACGATAGCCATGGTACCGATCACAATCATAATCACAATCACGACCTGGTATTTCGGCCGGCAGACGACAACCCTAGATTCGACATCTACGGATATTAATTAACTATCTGCACACCACAGCAGCACCTGATTTGTTTGTTTTGAAGACTTTTTTGGCAGTTATGCATTGTTAGTTTTTTGTTTTTTATTAATTTTATTATTACATGAATAGCCCACTTGTGCCTGACGAATGTACCTAGAGTTTGACCAATGAATCTCTGCACGTCCTAATAATAATCTGAACAATGCGGATGGTATTGAAACTGCTCCGGTAACAATTATATAATGGCGAAACTAATCGCTATAAAATAAAAACTGAGCCTTACAGTTTGAGTGATGGTAGGCCTTGACTCGTATTTTCTTAAACTCCAGGATTTGTCAAAATAATCATTTAAATAAAAAAAATGCAAAGCGGTTCTATTATCTGTCATCGCTAGTAACACAGCCTCCTGTGAAATGGGTTGTGTTTATTTTCGACTTTTTTTTTAAGATTGGTATTTCAGTATTTTATTTTTGAGACCTTGTTACAATTGAAGAATGTCAAATCCTTTTTGACTTTGATTCAAAATGTAAATCAGTCATATATAAATGATTAATTTTAAAGATTTATTTAATATATAATATAATATTAAATGCTTATTAATTGATAAATTGAAGTAAGAAGTACTGAATTAAATAAATTACGTCGATTTTGATCGGTTTGGTTTTACTGAAATGATATTGACTAACTAAAGATACATTTTCAGTAATGGGATTTTAACAACGTCAAGATGGTTCGCTTTTTCTTTTAATACAACAATGTCTCAAAAATAACAGTAAAATGTCCATCTTAAAATTAAAGCCCATCCGTTTTGCATTTGATGGATTATTTTGACAAATTTTGGAGCCCAAGAAAATACTGATAGTTCAAGGCCCATCGTCTCTCACATATGAATTTCAATTTTGAACAGTTTCATGTTCCAATTTCATTTTGATCAATTTCATAACTTAATTCGGATATGCAAAATTAACGTTACAGTTAAACAAAATAAAAAAAAAATGCCTCATTCATAGTTCATACGAGTGCTAACATCCATTGATCAAGTTTCAGATAAATACTTGGAGAAACTATTACTTGTTACCTAATCACTACAACGAGCATAAAGAGCAATTTTAAGGTTTGAAATCGAATTCTGTTATTACCTATTACTACATTACAATGCACTTTCTTTACGGGTTAACGTAACACCAGTCAGTAAGCTATATTTGTAAGTGAAAGAATGATAAATGTGTTAGAATACGTTAATAAGTCACCGCAATTATGTATTTTAAATTATCCTCTGTGATACTTAATTATGTATATTACAATAAACGTACTAATTTAGTTGTAATTAATTTCCTCTACTAAAGTACGTTTCAATTTATTCCGCCAATCGAATCAACAACGACTCCTTATATAACAGATATTTTTAATTTTATGATTAATTGAACCGTTTAGGTATGTATATGAAAGCTTTAATAGTTCTGAAAGAATTGAACGTATACAGGGTCTACTACGGAAGTTCTTCGTGAGAACTTTAAAAAGTAATACCTAATTAGAATTTAATTTTAAAAATTAGGTATTCCTAATAATTTCACATGAATTTTTAATGTAAAATATATATCTTCAATTATGTTTCACTTCCGGTTATACCGGAAATATGCGCCAATTTTGTTAGTTTACCCTGTATTTTATTATAACATTGAAATTCTCGATTAATTTAATGTTTTGTGATACAAACCTACCCGAACACTCCACCGTTTAGGAAATAAACAACTAACTTAAATATTTTTTTTTGAAATACAAAAATAATTTGTACGACTATTATTAATGAGATATTTAGAATTTTTGTAACGTTAATTCGATGTATTAGTGAATTAATTTTTGAAATAATTTTACTCACTTGAGATAACCTCGAATTAATGAGGAAAAATTGTTGCTGCTTTCACCATCTTGCCGGAAATGGAACACCAGGCCCCTGGTTTTTCGCAGCAGTACTCTACCAGTACCAGTAAGCTACAAGGAGGTGACAGTAGCAGCAATCGTCAATTTGAGGTTATGTATTAATTCAAAAAACGTAATTACATTACACTTAACCAATTTTTTACGGTGAGTTAACTATTTAATAGTCGTTGGTGCTTGAATTTTGTTTTTGAAAATTTATACAGGGTGTTCAAAAAAATAATCTGAATATTGAATATTTCAGACAGCAAACTTTTTTTTTAATTTCAAATGGAACACTATTCACGTATTCGAATGCGGATTTTTATCCTGAATCGTTTGGCATGTAGGTACTCTATATCTACCATTTGTCTATAAGAAAATTATGTAAATTATGGCCAATTCTAATAATTTTTAAATATTAAGTCGTAATACTGTCGTGCATTGAATTGACATTTCGATTCTTGAATTATTTTAATACTTATTAACCGTGGTATAGATTTACTTTTTTGAGGTTGTAAGTCCTCTCTGAATAACAAAGGATAAACAATTAAAGTACAAAATGGAAAATGAGCCCGAAAATTACAGAAATGCTGAAATTTTACGTTTATTTTATGCGAAAAAATTGCTGCTCGAACTTGTCATTTGTTTAACGAAAAATATCTCAACAAATCATATATGATGGAGTATAAGTTAGAAAAATAGAATTTATATTTCATCATAAGGTCGTTAGTCCTAAGACTGGTTGCACACGCACCTCCACTCTTTCCTATCCTGAGCAAATCTTCTCATAGTTCTACCTCTACTCCTCTTAACTCCTGTTTCTGACTGTAATATGTCTCTGACTAGACATTTATGTCTGAGAAGGTGTCCTACTTACCTATCTCGCCTGTTTCTTATTGACTTCCATAGAGTCCTCTGTTCTCCTATTCTTTCTGCTACCTCTTGATCTCTAATCTTCTCTATCCTCATCATTCGCCGGTAACACCACATTTCGAACGCTTCCAACCTTTGCTTTTCCGCCGGCCACAGTCCATGTTTTGCACCTGTACAGTGTTGTGTACAAACCTGGATGTTATGGAGAAGGTGTGGATGCAAGAATATACCGCTACTTGAATTAAAACGGCAAGTCACTTTATATTTGTTAGCAACCTATGAGCAATCGTCACTGAAACCAGGTCCACCGTCAACAGAATTGTGATGATAAAAGATATTTTTGATATGAAAAAACTTGTGCTTGGGATAAATGAAAACTTAAATGAAAACGAGATGTTAAAAATAATTTAGATGACAGAAAGATTATGATTCAAATTGATTTCGCGGAAAATTACATGACAAAGTATGGAAAAGAAATTCAAGCCACACATTTTGGAGTATCTAAGGGTCAGCTCACAATCCACACAGGCGTTTATGCCACAAATGATAGTGTGGTCCAAACAGCTACATTTGCTACTGTAAGCAACAACCTGGACCACCAGCCTCATGCTGTCTAGGGACATATACAAGAAATTTTAAGTATTAGAGAACATGTCCAAACTCTGCATATATTGTCAGACGGTCTAACCTCACAGTACCGAAACCGTACTAACATTTATTTGTAGATTAAGGCATTACTGGATCATTTTCCCCAAATAACTACTGCCACCTGGACATACAGTGAACCGGGGCACGGAAAAAAGCCTATGGATGGTGTTCTAAAAAAAATTGCTAACGGTTTTGTTTTGATGAGACATGATATAAAAACAGCTGCAGGTTTCATCAGAGTATTAAAGGATTCATCACTTTTACTACGTGAAATTCCCGAAGATGAAATCGAGACTATGATAATGTTAGTCCCGGAAAATTTAGACACCATGCCCGACATTATGAATCTGATCAAAATTACGTGTCAGAAATCATGGGATGTGACAATAGCATTGTACCAGCATTGTAAATTTCTCAAGAAAAAAATACTTAAGGCATTTTGTAGCGACGGTAGAGAAAAAGTCCTTGAGCCTGGGTTACTGGATGAGGATATAGAAATAGCTAATGAGGAAGGACTGCTACATCTTTTGACAAGTAATAGGCAAAGTATTTATGATGCTGTGTAGAGTTTAAGTAGACCGGATGATGAGAATTTACAGATACTTTCGAACTCCATGAATATGAGAACATCAATAATCTTGGTTCATCTTATCGCATAGATAAGGAAAGTTTACACCCAAATTTGATATATCCAAAGACATTTTTACTTTTAAACATACCAACTTAAAAAAAATACAACGTGTAATCATACAACACGCTCCTGAAGTGAAACTTCTTCAAATACACGGGATAGGGGTTAAGGAATTGGTTCAATGGTATTATTTGTACACTATGAATTTAAATTTTACACTATACATGNAACGTGTAATCATACAACACGCTCCTGAAGTGAAACTTCTTCAAATACACGGGATAGGGGTTAAGGAATTGGTTCAATGGTATTATTTGTACACTATGAATTTAAATTTTACACTATACACGCCGGAGTTGTCTGTAACGAACGTTGCATTGAAGCGCGCTCACGACTCAAGCGATCCCCACTACAAACTTGACTACGTGGCCATGTAGAGGGGGGACATCCGTTGCATGATTTCGTTACATAGCAAGTCGTATGAAACCCTGCCGTGCGAAAAGAAGTTTTACTTCAGAAACCTTGGAGTTGAAGAGAAGGACGTTTCATATATTGCCTATGAACAAATAATTAAATTTTTAACGACACCGAAACTGCACAAAAAAGGTAGTCGTATTATTATTTTAAAGAAGATCTTGAAATCTTTGAGAAGTAGGTAGTCTAAGTGAAGACGTTTGTTCTGAATGTTGTTTATTTTATCATTTTATATTTTCTCGATTTTAAAAGTTATATATCTAGATTTTAATCA
>NW_020442386.1:35112-46695 GCF_000699045.2 Agrilus planipennis
AAAAAAAAATAATTGCAAGCTATTTTTTCAAATTTCAAAATTTAGTAATTTTTAAATGGCTGTAACTAGTCTTTTTGTAAAGATAATCATACTTTGTCTTAGAGTTTTGTAAAGCTCAAAGACTCAACTTTGAGAATATGAAACGGTTTTTTGGAAAAAACTGCGTAAATCATGTGTAAATTCAATTTAAAACAAAAAATAATTTTTCCTATGTTAATTAAATGGGAAACTAAAATAAAAATAGCGACCCTTTAGATTTGAGTTATAGGGCTCATGTTTGGCGAGGAATTTTTTTACATCAAATAGAAACATTTGAGGGGGTAAGAGTTAGAAAAAAAAAATTAAAAATTTAAAAGTGCTTGAAAGTATTAAGATTTGTTGTAAAGTTCGACCTACTTTGTAGTCAATTTATTTGACTGTAACATTTTACGAGACTGGTACTGTTAGCCAAAATTTCTAGATGATGATGATTTTATTATTTACAAAGCAATCATCAACCTTGCATCAATCGCCATTCAGAGAACGCTCCCATCATTTTGGGAACGACGCCCTCTTTCTTGGGAACACCAGAAAAAAGTCAAAAAATTGTGATTTTTTAATAACTTATTAGTTTGTGCCTCAATAAAGAAGTATACTATTATCCTATCGTCACATTGTAATAGTTTCAGAATTCAGAGCAATATAAAAAGTAAAACAAAGTTTAGTTTTAAAATTAGTACATAGTATGATTTTGAATGAGTACTTTACGATATTTATAGCATAATCTAAAAAAAATCATAAAATAAGTATTAGCTCGTTGTCTATTTACTTTATTTGCTTATTACAACATACTTTTCTTTTAAAAGTTTATTTATTTTAATTTTATTATTGTTTAGAAAATGTTCCCGAAATGATGAATATTAATACCAATATGGTTATTAAATAGCAAAATTTTAAAATAATTAGCTTGGCCCTTTCGGTATATCATTATTGAACTATACCTCTGTAATTGTAAATTATAATTACTTATAGTAAGTTGCATTTCTTTTTTTTGAAAAAGTTCGTATGCTCACCTCTCTGATTCTGACCCTTAAACTTGTTCGAAGTTTTATACGTTGGACGGTAAATTTTCAACACCCTGACAAATTGGTAAAGGTATACATTTAAGACACTAACGGTATAATTCTAGATAGTGATAGGTACGAGGTAACTGATCATCCAATATGCAACGGCAAGGATGCCGAATAAAAGACAGTCGCTAAATATGAGATAGTTAGGTTTTGGCGAAACTAATCGCCGCAGCTATTTGGCGCTACTGCTGCTAGAAGCCACGTGGCAAAAGATAAAAACGTGTTAGTGCTTTCCAGTTCGAGGCGAAGTTAGATAATGAACGCCCGGGATTTCACGAAACCCCAAAACCAAATTTTTGTCATCAAATGTTTTCAAAGTATGCTACAACTGTATAAATTAAATTAAATGATTTTAATTTACAGTCATTGTATCAATTAAATCATGAATTTTACGATACATTTGCAGTTTTGTTGCATTTTCATTACCAAGAATGTAGATGTTATCCTAATATGAGACACGCGAGGGCTCGTAACGAAAGATATCTCATATTTGGATATATAAAAATATGACTATTCAAAAAATCCTTTTTTCTAGATGACGTCGATCAAAAGGAAATAATAGTTTTGTTTTTGATACTGTTTAATAAGTACCAGAAAAAAAGGAAAATCACTGTGATTATGATGAGTCTAATATAAATTATACCTATGTACGTTACATACATATATTAAATCGTACTTAGATCTGTTTATTTAGCAGTATGATGTTGTTAATTAGAGAATATAGTCAATAACAAGTTTAATTTAAATTGATTTCTTTCCTTTATCTCTAGATATATACTCAAACCCTATGGAACCTAATATGAGATACTATCTCATATTAGCAACCCTCAGTATCTCATAATAGGAGTCATTTACCTGAGACGAAATTTCTGAACATTTTAATATTTTTTGATATAATAAAAAATGTATTATACATACAACTAACCGGTCTCTCATAAATAAACTTCATTAAATACCCTATCGAATANTAAACTTTATTAAATACCCTATCGAATATTGCAATTTTCATAGTGATTAGTGCAATAATTTATGTTTTATGGCCAAAAATAAAAATGGCATCTCATATTCGGCATCCTTACCCTATCATCAAATGTCCATCGATCTTAATGTTTAATTAAAATTTTAGCTACTTAACTATATAAAAATTAGGCTTCCAATTTATAAAAACAATTAATTTCATTATTTTAAGACCTCTAATTGAATACTTATTTCTATATTTAAAAGAAAGTCGTTTCAGTTACACTATTTATAACCCAAGAACGGCTAAACCGATTTGACTGAAAATTGGTGGGGAGGTACCCTAGAGCCAGGAGAAGGACATAGGACACTTTTTATCACGTTCCACGGGAAAAACGTGGTATAAGAAAACGCAAGTGACATGGAATGACAAAACATAACTGACAGCAAAACGTATTGTTGTCTATGGTTAAGTATGGTGTTTTATTTACAGTCAGATTTACCTGAAACTTGGCTTTAATGCTTTTTCATATCAAATTAGTGATATACATACCTATTTCAACATTTTACAAAATTCTACCTCTTTAGGAAGCTAAAAAAGGTTTGTAAAGATTGCATGTTTGTTTTTGATTCGATTTACTTGAAATTGATTAAAAAATTCAATCTCTGTTGGGTGGGATGAATGGTGAAGAGGAGTTGCAATATTTAAATGGAACATATATTATTTGTGGTCAGATTTACTTGAAACTTGGTTTTAATGGTCTCTCATTTAATTCCAGAAAGACGTATCTCGACATTTTAAAAAATTAAATTCCCAAAGGGAGGAGAAGTATTGCAATTTTTGTTCGGGACAAACTTTATTTGTGGTTGAATTTACTTGAAAATTCGTACATATGCTATTTGATATTATTATTCAAATGAAAAGAGGTTGCAACGTTTCCATGGGGTATATTTTATTTGTACTCGGATTTACTCGAAAGTTGCTCATTGTTGAAATTAAGCAAATACGTGTTTTGGCAATTTTTAAAAATCAACCCTCAAGGATAAAATGTTGTTGCTACGTTTACATTTGAAATACTAAGATGGCGACATTACATAAAATTGAAACGTTGTAAGGGTGAATTGGGAGTTAAAAGGTTTTATGTAGAAACAATAAAGCCAATTTTTAATAAAAAATAAGATACGTTTATTGTATTATCATCTACATATAACCTTTGACCCAGTTATGAATAGGTACGCAATACTATTATCACTTTTTCGTTCAGTAGAACTATGAATCTGTATATTCTGAAATTAGAATGGAACTCCTACGTGTATTTCTTAACAAAAAGGTGTACAATCTATTTTTAGACTTTATTAGAGAATAATCCGTCAAAAACTAACAGTTATATAATAACCCGAAAACGAAATACTTATATAAAAATAAATATAATCCATAAGGTGCTGTACAAATAATGTATATTAAAACGTACTCTGATGTAACAGAAATGAAATTGTACTAGTTAAATAAAGTTTTCAACTAAAAACAAGCCGAAAATGTGAAAAGGTGAAGTCACGGCACAGCATCGTGCTTCATTGATTCCAGTTTCTAAAAGAATTAATCAAAGAACCAGATCACATTTTTATTTAACAATATTTACTTTACAACACAAGCTACAGGCAAGCGTCTTGATAAATAAATAATATATTAATGTTTCGGTTTCTATTAGATGGTGAAAGTTCATTTACCTATGTAATTACCTACAGACCACGAGTTTTGTCTTATCTAACACCTAATAGGTAGTGTACGTATTTCGGTTATAACAGAGTGCATCAATTAGGTTGTTAATAGCGGAAGTCAGTAGATGCAATTTCATAATTTCGATGCATTTATATATAATGTGATTTATTGAGTTAAATGAATCAACCCCAAATAAAACAACAAGTTGTGTTTCTCTGTAAAAGTAATTATTATTTTATTTTATTTTACCTTTTTACAAATGTACAACTCTATCTTACCTGTAAAAGAAACGACATTAAATGCTATTTTATTACAATAGTCAATAATACTTAGTTTTCACTAATTATTCAATAACACTTAGTTTTCAATAATTGTTCCTGATCCAAAAATATTTTCAAAATCAATCTGTCACTTTTATTAAAAACATGTCATCTATGTTTCCGACGTTTATTAAGAACGCAGTAAAATTCAAAACTAAACAATAAATTCTTTACATATATATTAGAAATTTCTTATACACACTTACCACAACAACTAGCACATCGTTATACATTATACTATGCAGAAAAAGGGAGAGCGTGTACATACCTATACATAGGGTTGCCATCTGTCCAGGATTCCCCGGATTTGTCCTAGTTTGAAGGGCGTCCGGGGCCCGTCCAGCAGGGATTTTTAAAAAGCGTCCTTTTGTTGTCAGGATAAATCCAATTTTTTTATAGATAAGCGATGAATTCATTGACAATGCGAACGTAGAGAAAGTGTTTTCGCTAGTCACGCAGCAATAGACGAAAGAAAGAAACTCCTTAAACATACACACGGTTTCTTCGCTGATCAAAATCAAGTATAATTTCAAGAGCCTGAGTGGTTCCGACTTTTACAAATTCTTGTTGGAAAAGAAAGATATTTTAGCGAAAATTGGGAAGACTGAAAAATAGCAAAATAAGTAAAAAAAATTAACGGGATCAATTTTAATTCAAATTTTAAAATTGAAAGTTTTAGCAGTTAGTTAAGTACTTTTACTTCACTACATAGTATAAAACAAAGTCGCTTTCCCCCTGTCTGTCCCTATGTATGCTTAAATCATAAAAACTACGCAACGGATTTTGATGCGGTTTTTTTTAAAGATGGAGTGATTCAAGAGGAAGGTTTATATGTATAATACATGCATAATATAGTAGGGAAACGCTGATAATTTAGAGGTTTCTAATGTGATGTCGTGAATAAACACATTTTTTGCGCTTACGTTGCAAACGCTGGCTGAACCCTACGAGATAGATCAAAATAATGTACTACAATATTGTACATCTTAAAAGGGTCTACAAAAAGTCCGCGATGGTATATGTCTATTTCTTAGGGATAACCCACAATGAGAAATAATGACTTATTTACGAAGCGATTGTAGTCAATACAGTATTAATTCTTATCCAATTAAGTACCTTAAATACATTGTGCATTTAATATAGATAAATATGGCCCTTTACTGCATGTAATTTAAATGAATATTTTCGAAGATATTACAGATTTAAAATGCACGAACATAGCGGTTGCGGCAGTACCGGCCGGGAGGCCGGTTTGTATTGTCTAATGACAAAAAAACTGTGAATGTTGTATATAAAGACATTCTGTAGTATATTTAGTATGTTCAGGGGGTATCTTTTGAAGATTTCCCCTTTTCGATNATATTGTAGGTAATTGTTAAATTTTATTTCCACATATTAACAAATAATTACAGACGTACATACATATGTAAATATTGGTAAAAGCGTTTTCTTTCTATCCATTCTATTATTCAATATACAACCTTGTCATACAAATGTGTATACGTAACTGCTAATTATGGATTACAACCCTCTTAAAAATGTTAGAAAAACGAAAAAACCAGTCGAATGCCAATCGTATTCGCATTCGATCTATTTTCGCCAATGCATGTACACGAAAAATTATCGTTTCCTGCCAATTTTTATTACCTTAACCTAGGGCTGCCATCCGTCCGGGATTCCCCGGACTTGTCCTAGTTTGGTGGGCGTTCGGGGGCCGTCCGGCAGGGGTCCACTTTTGTGTTCAGGGAAAATCCAAATTGAAATAAATCTTAGTTAAAAATTCATTCATAATAACCCGCATTCAAGAAAGCAGGGCAAAATAGTAATAGTATCACCTAATAATACTGTTTTTATTTTTGTTGCAAAAAATATTTTTTCAGAGGTGTCCGGGGAAGACCATATTTCGCCCAAATGTCCGGGATTTTTGCCGTGTTTATCACGGATTACAGGATCACAAACAGGAACACGGTCTCCTACCATAAGCGGAAAATAAAGTGTAAATGTCATCATTTGCCTGGCTGAAATTTTCATTTTTTTTCTTTTGTAAGTGTTGTAGTTGTACCTCGGCATTACAAATGTTTTCAATTTCTGTCGAGCCGTATTGAAAATTATTTTTTCTTAAATTTAACATGTTTAGATCAAAATATTTCATTTCCTGAGTGAAATACAACAGTGCGTTACAAAAATTATAATGACAACCACTTTCAAAGATGTCATGCATCACGTCTGCATAATAATTAGTAACTACGTGGAATGATGGTATTTGATTTAATAAAGAATCAGCTCTGATTGCTGTTAATTCTGGATTATTAAGATTTAAATCTTCTAAATAATTTGTGCATGTCCTCAGAAAAGAATTATTTTGAATGCATTGTTTTTGAGTTTCAATTTTACTAGCTTTGCAGAGCCTACAGAAAAAAATTACTAGAAAACGATTTATTGAAATTCAAAAATGAGTTGAGTGCTAAATTATCCCCAGCTACTAATGCCATGATAAAGTGAACGTATAATGTTTTGTCTCCCGATTTAACTGATATCCCAGTTTCTTCAAAATATTTACCGAGCGGCATGGCCTAGAGATCTAGATCAGTGTTTCCCAACCTTTTTTTCCTCGCGAACCAAAAGAAAGGTCCGAATTTGACAAACCCCCTATGTAGTCGTTAATGACAGGTAAAAAAAGCAATAAAACTTGATGGGATATATATTTTTCATATTGCAGAATAATTGATTATATTAATCGTGAAACATTTAAAGGGAAAGCTGCTGCAATTTTTTTAAATATCGATAAAGCCGAACATGATACTAATCAGTAATCACATTGATAAAATGTTTTAAATATAAATAAATGTTTGTAATAAAAAGAGAATACTATTTGATTACTTGAATAAGAGGAATAAATTTTAATGTATAAAATTGTTGATATAATTTGATATTGATGAAGTAATTTTGAAAAACAAATAAGGAAAAAAGAAATGAAAATATTGAAATTTATTATAGATTTCTTAACAAACAGGCAGCGAACAATCTGTTTTACAGTGGGTGTGTTCTTTAATTTTTGTGTTTTTTTGCTTTTGATTTTAATGGCCTTTTAAAAAATTCGCCATTACAATATTATTTTCGCGAACCCCCTCTACAAACACTGCGAACCCCCAGGGGTTCGAGAACCACCGGTTGGGAATCACTGGTCTAGACCATTGCTTAGTATTCTGGAGGACGCCGGTTCGATTCCGGGTCCTTGGTCCAAGTTTTTCTGTGCTTTCCTTGGATCACTTAGGCAAATGCTGAGGCAGTAATATTCCACAGATAATCTTTCATTCTCTTCTGTCTTCATTTCATCCGTCTCATCTTTCTCACCAGAACCACCACCCACCCATTCCCACGATTCCTGAAAGCAGGTTGAAGAGGGCCTTCCGCACTACTTTCTGGCGTAGTCCGGAGGGACTGCCCGCCCACCAGCATTACTGGCTGGTGGGAATGAAACACCCAGAAGTTTTTTTTTTCCAAATATTTAAGTTCAGCCAATAAAAATTCAAAACACTTCATTTCCCAACGTTTTAACATCTTTACACTTTATTCTAGCTGCTAGAGAATTATTATCCAACCCGGAATGTTCTTCTGGAAAACAGGTAAAGGAGTAATAAATATTGCAAATAGAGTGTTTTCCTGAGTGTGTTTCAAGTGGATTATTAATTTCAAAATCGTCAATATATAAAAAATACGGTATTAAAGTTTTATCTGAATAAAATTTCACCTTTTCTTTCCATAATTCACCTTGGATGAAGTTTATGCATCGTGCAGAATTTTTAAGTTCGTTCATATAATTCAACATGCTTTTCAGTAAATAGTCACGTTCGAACAATTTTCTAAATTGGAACCGAAGAGCCCTTAAAACTGCCCTTATCTTTTTTTCGTCGTACACTAAGTTTCCTGTACGATGAATAGCAACAATTTAATTATCCAATGTAAATTGTTTTATTATCCCCATTAAATCTTTTTTGCTTAACCATTTTGTTAGCAAATGCTTTGTATTAAACGATTCGAAACGATTTCTTAACGTTGTTACGATATGAGAAAAATCGTTATAGATGTTAGTCTGCTCTTGAAGATGACAGTTAGCAAATTCTTTGAAAATATTCAACAAAGGCGTAACAACATATTGTGTTATAGGAGATTAGATTTCAAAAACATCTTTTTTCGAAAAATTGCTTTTTTTATGCAAAGAATGTACCAATAGCAACATAGACCAAGTAATATTTTCATTCAACTTTTCAAACACAAATGGTGCTTCTAGTTGTAAACTAGAATTTATATCTTCTGCCTCGTCGTGTCTACCTCGACATTTTCAAACGAACAAGAATCAGTTACCGAACAAGTAAATCCCTTGGTGGTTATATTAGGAAACGCAAAATCTTCTGCACATTTTGGATCGGGTAAAGATGAACTTTCATTAACCACGTTGTTTATATGATGACTATTTATATGTCTTTTGAAACTGTTCAAATTTCGGAAGGTTTGCGTGCAATCACAACATCCAAACAGTGAATTTGTGCTCAAATCATGATGCTTCTTAAAATGATATATTAACAGTTTTAAAATGCCAAATTTTCTGCAGCATAAAAAGCACTTTATGGTGAAGCTACCAACACTTATATATTATCTACTTCTTCAAAATAAAGTCCATCGCAGTATACATAAACAGAATGTTTTTTTCAAGGGTTCATCTGAAAAAAAAAATCCTTATATCGATAACTGCGTACCTACACATTTCCCAATTTATAAGTTCAAACATTTATTAAATATTATTTATGTTTGGGAACATCTTGTGCAAATGTGTTACTGTTTAATATTTCTATTATGTGACGATTTGCTAATTTTTAAAATGTACAACGATTTTTTTTATTGATCGTATTGTAATAGGAGGTAAACTTTCTGGTATTACATATCGATAGGAATTGTACTTACCTAGCACCTACACTTTATAAAAACTAATATAAACTTTTAATAGCGATTGTTACACAAAAAGATTTTCTTTTGCAAGAATACTTACCTATGCACAAGTTCCACATACACTTCGTGTTAATAATACACTCATTTCGAACAAAACTTAAAAGACTACGAAAAGAATGGTGTATCGGTAGGTACTTTACGGTAAACGGTTGGACATTAAAACAATATATCAATACATCGCGTGATCATGTAGCGTCCTTATGTCAATGAATTGTTACATCATATGCAAGTCTCAATACATTGATCGATGTTTTTAGGTATAAAGTTATGCAGGTGTACATTGAGAGAATGTTTAGTTCATGATTGAACAACAACATGAGTTATCAACAGTACGTAATATTGATCACTTTGTGCTTATTACTTTGATGTTGTTTCGTGATCATCGCAATAAAATTTTTCTCTCTGATAATGTATTTACCATGGTATATATGATTTTTGCTATTGGCACAATGACATTACTACATTACCATAATGACCAAGTAACTATGACTATAACGAAAATGTTGATCACCCAATCATTCAAATTCATTAATGTCATTACCGCAAAACATTAGTCAAATGAACAAGACCTTGTTACAACGAAATTTTAGTCAATCACCATATATCATTAATATTAGGTCAGTTATTTTTTTCAGTGTAAATTTATTACATACAAACAAAAACAAAACAAAAAGAAAAAATACTCATTTGTATGATACGAAATAAATACTATTATTACAATAAAGTCTGCTATTTATTCTTCGCAATTGAACGTTCCTTTGCTGTTCGCAACCAATTTCTTATTCCTTCTTCTAAATAATTAGTTAAACAATTTTATGTTGCTGCTGTTAAGTCCAGCAGCATCTGCAGTATAGAAATATCTTAATAGCGTCACGCAGTGAAGTTTTACGGAAACTCAAAAAAACCATTTTAGACATTAAAATATATTTCAAAATTAATTAAATACTTATAAAATCGATATCGAGTTCATTTACTTGCAAAATAAGCGTATATGGCATTCCACAGCAACGAAACAGTAAGCAAAAAAGAATTATCTATATACAAGCGGAAATTAACGCAAGTTCGATAGTTTTGGTTATAGTGAAAATTATGGACCTTCACAAAGTCATCAAATAGACAAACAGAGTTGCTAACGTAGTTAGTATTGCGGATTTCGTCAGTTTTTCGTTAGATCAGCTAAACCAAAGATACTTCTGGAACCAGTGAATGACTCATGTTGAACTATGTACAAAATAATTCATTGATTCATCAAAAAGTTTAGCCCGTGAACGGGGATCGAGAACCTAATCGCAATCAGTCGACTCGGGAACGCGAAAGGAAAATGTCTACCCTTAAGAGAGTAACCGGTGGGAATCCCTAAGTGTTGGTGACACTACCTCCTCGATGATGGTTGCAACGATCTTATCAATGTAAGTGTTTTTTGTTAACTTTTTCGGTGTATTGTGCCGCATTGAGAGAAAGATCCTTTTTTATAAACGTTTTCGTTCAATTTCCATTTGTCATTTTTAATTTATCTAAATTACCTGACAACTAATTCTATGAAATCCTACAATATAATAAAGTTGTTACTGTTTTTCAATCTTGCCTTTCTTATCATCTTAATACTTTAATCCCAGTCACGCAAAAATAATCAAGATGCATTATAATCAGGTAATTAGAATAAATAATTAACAAAAAAAACAAAGTAACAAAAAACCAACGTGACATGTATGGTGGAGGCTCCGTTTCTAAATTGAGCCTGACATTATGTTTATAAGATGAAAAGGTACCAGAAAGTTTTCGTCCCGTTTTCTTACCCCATCAAAAAATAAATGCGAAAATGCTAGTTATCGTCTCACATTCTAATCTACTATTAACAAAAGGCAATATTTAGTATATTCTCTACTTTTTCCCTGATATATGTTTATAATCTAACGGGTAGTTTTTCATCCTGCTATCGATTATTCTTAACATATTTATGATACAGTCATATCAATAAAACAAGTTTAAAATTTTTTGGAAATCATTACTGGAGTTTCTGTGCAATTTAATATTGTATGAGGGTAGCTTTTACACCCTTGTATTCATGTATTCAGGCTAGAGATTTGCATTGCGTATTGTGTTCCGGTTATGGAAGCTGCTCAAATATAATACCTTTGTTCTAATTCTTATAAAGAGGATGATTTTGGTTCTATAAATACAATCAATGAATATACCAACTTTTCGATATTGCATATGGATTCTGCGTCGAAAAAAATTATAAAAATATTATTTGCTATTATACATGTATTGTAAGGTTGTTAAAGGTGTATGTTTGGAGCACGGCGTTGTACGGGTGCGAAACATGGACAGTGGGAGCGGCGGAAAAGAAAAGGTTAGAAGCGTTCGAAATCTGGTGTTATAGGCGGATGATGAGGATATCGTGGGTAGAAAAGGTTAGAAATGAAGAGGTATTGGAAAGAATAGGAGAACAGAGGACTCTATGGAAGTC
>NW_020442386.1:46839-56876 GCF_000699045.2 Agrilus planipennis
CTATTGTTAGGTTCCACCCTGCTTATATGTATTTTCAACGCTCTGTATGTGTATTAACTTTTAGCCTGTATTGCGTTTGTAATATCATTTATCTCATTAATTGTCTATGCAACATTCATATTAATCAATGTATGACCAATAACGTTTTGCATAGCGAAACCATACTGTTATATGAAACAGTTCTCCTAAACCATTTATTTTAATCGATGCATTACCAATATTTTTATGAAGCAGAACCAAACTTTATTATAAAAGACATTTTCGAAAGAATGATAGTTATTTAGTTTTTTGACTAGTATGTAACTAATACTCAACACTCAACTCGACCCATGTAAGTTCTTTTTGTACACCTTTTAAAAAGAATTAAACTGTTAGTAGTTGGTTTTTTCTTTAAACAATTCCACTACAAATTGGAGTTGCAACATAATGTTGCGCAATTTTAATTTCTTTTTTTTCTTGATTCCTTCATTTATCTAATAATATTTGTATCGATAAACCCATACTACGAAAGGACAAAAAAAAAGAACAAAAAATTAGCGTCTTACACCCATGTGTAAGCAAAACAGGTCCATGTACGCCAGCTTTCTGGAATTGTGACTAAAACCAAAACAATGGGGCCGGGGATTTTCGAAGGGAGAGACACTCTTGAGCCTGCTAGATTCGCGACCGGTCATATAATGTTTTGTCCTTTATCGTGTATAACGCTGATATGTGCATATTATGTAAAATATTGTAAATCAAAGATTCGTTAATATATTTATACTTCGTTTGCTTTCTGTAGCGATGTGACCCATATATATATAATACTCCTATATTGCTAGTCCCCGTAAGTGGCGGCGTTGCCGAGCAAGAGAGACAGCAACTTCTTCTCACTCGTTTATACTTGATGCGTTATGCACAAGCGTTGCAACTGTAGTAGAAGTCCTCATCACTCAAAGCTTATAATGTAGTTAAAGTAGTAAAGTTTTCGTATGCATAGTAGCTTCTCGGACATGTGCACAACCTTCACAGTCTAAATGAGGAAGACAGATAAATATATATGTCTGTACCGTAGGATCGGCATCATATTCTAGACCCCAACTAGCAATATAGGACTATTACATATGTGATGTGACCTTCAGTTTGACCGGCGTAAAGTAGAAAAGAACAGCACTAGGCCAGAAAAGGAAGGAGACAACTCTCGGCCAAACTCTTAACAGGTGAGGAGCGCATAATCCGTACAGTACTGCACGGAAAAATTGACCATTTTATCCACTACAATTGCATTGTTCAAATGTGCTATTATTGGTACCATTTACTACTGAAAATATCAACGAGATGTATAAAAGGCTTTAACGCTTGTTTTCGACTCGCACTGCTATTCATGACTGAACAAAACTTTTGGCAGGTAGTGTATGAAAAAGTATGTTTAATGCACAAGAGTCGAGAGTATAATGAGCTTTTTTCTCCCTACCTACGATTTTGCCAGCAAGCATTAAAGACATTGGAAGGGGCACATCGCTAGAGAAAGTAAATGAAGTATACCTATATAAAAGAAAAACTAAAAGTGTCTAAATTCATCTCCAACACATGATTAATCATATCTAAATTTACTTGATGGAAACTCACTTACCTGATTTTCTTATAGTTTTATTGAAGAAAAATAAATTTTACTCATAAACACTTCGGGAAATCCCACATTTAGGTGGCGACCTGGCAACGCACCAATAATGATTATCATATGATTACTGACAAATCTAATTAATATTAATCCCGCAAATATGCGGAAAGTGCATCACAACTAGAATCTATGATAAAGAATATACATAATGTCAGCCCTGAAATTGGTTTGCAACTCAACACTACTAAAACCAAAATTATGACAAATAGTAGAAATATCCTAATTATCCTCTAGGCGAAGAAATATCATTCAAAGAAACTTAGGCACCGAGAGCAGGCGAGTGAACATAGCCTGGAACAAATTCTGGAGCCTCAAAGAAGCTCTCAAGTCAAATATTCCCATGAGACTGAAGAAAAAAGTCCTAGATTCTTGTATTCTACTTACTCTATCTTATGCATCACAAATATGGGTATTCAACAGATTCACAAGAAATAAAATATTAACAACCCAAAGAGTCATGGAACGGAGCACTCTGAAACTAAAACTGGAACATAAAAGAACAAATACTGATATCAGAAGCACGACAAAAATTACTGATGCTTTTTAACATTGCAAGAAGCTAAAATGGAAGTGCGTCGGCCATGTTGCTTGTATGGATGATAAGATAGACAAAAAAATTAACCACATAGAAAGGTCCAATAGATAAGAGAAGTAGAGGAAGACCAATAGAGAGATTGCTCGACGAAATTATGAAAACAGCGGGAAAAAACAGGATAAAAAAAGTAAAAGATAGACACAAGTGGAGAAAAATGGGGGAGGCTTTCACTCAATAGAGACGTCCTTAGTAACTCTAGTGTTATTTACATTCAAAATAATAATATAATACATCATAAAGTAGTAAAGAGCAACAGGAAGTTGTAGAGCTAGGACTGCAACGTAGAGAAGTAAACATTAGGAAGGGAGTCAGACAGGAATGCACACTGTCACCGCTACTTTTTAATCTAAACATGGAAGACGCGATTAACATCATTAAAGACAATATAACTGCAGGGATAGATATACAAGGGCAAAAGATTAGTATGCTTAGATTTGCAGATAATATAGCAGTATTAGCATCTAGCAAGGAGGACCTAGAGATTAGTGTTGCCCAAATTCAGTCTTGGTCTTGCAGTCTTGGTCTTGTTCTTGCGTTTTTGCAAGACCAAGACCAAGAACAAGACCGCGTATTTTTAGCAAGACCAAGACCAAGACTGACCGTGCAAGACTTGAGCAAGAACAAGACATAGCCTGCAAGACTCTTGCGTCTTGCAGCTAGGACTTAGCGCTATTTCACTGAGTAGTTAGGTGTAACAGTTCGGTGTATAGGTAGGTACGCTTAGGAATTCTATGAGACGCAAAAAACTGTATCAAAGAATATGAAAAACTGGACCTATGCGCATTACGACTAATACCATAAACATAGCGAATAAAAAAATTATTAAAATCAAACTGAGTGCATGCATAGTTATGTTTTAACCATCGGCACTTTGATAATGCGGCATCAAAGGTTTTGTACTTACTTCTCAAAGAAATTTGCCGCTTTTCGGAAGTACATGGTTATGATACACGCGCCGGCGGCTTCTTTTGAAATCTAAAACAATCGTTGCCGCCACGCCGAAATCATAACATTTGACACTATTTGATTGCCGCCATAGGGTGTAGGTATACTCATGCAAAATAATTTCGAATTTTTTTACACGCTTTATATTATTGTTTGATTTGCGGCGGCATCCTTATCATAGAGCCGGCACGTGGCGAGGCGGCGCGGTAGAAAGCAAGGATCATAAATGTTTATTAAGAAACAGTTACTTCCATGGAAAACGACATATAGGTCAGTTGATTTTTCGAATTTCTTATCAAATCTTCAGTTATTTATTAATCTGCTTGATCTTTACTATGGCTATATTCATTCAAGCTCACAATGTTCCAATTCTAATACGTTTTTCTAGGATTTAAAGTAAACTTTAATAAATAGTAATAGACTAATAGGTAATTGCAAGACTTGCAAGACTCTTGCTGCAAGACCAAGACCAAGACCAAGACTGGGAGCGCAAGACCAAGACCAAGACCAGGTGTATTGGCGCAAGACCAAGACCAAGACTGGCTAAGTCTCGTCTTGTTCTTGCGTTTGGGCAACACTACTAGAGATAGCTTTAAATAAAATGGAAGCGGTACTGACATATCAGTACTGTATGAAAATAAATAAATGTAAAACTAAAATACTGGTATGCAAGGGTAGAAAAAGTAGGGAAAGAGGGAACATAAAGATAGGAGATGAAAATTAGAAGAAGTGGCTGATTTTAGATATCTAGGAAGTCAGATAAGTCAGGACGGAAGGAGTAGGAGGGATATAAAGCGGAGGATAGAGCAGGGTCGTGTCACCTTTAATAAAAAGAAGTCACTTCTATGCTCGCAAACGGTTAATTTGAAATTCTAAAAAAGTTAAAGGTGTATGTTTGGAGAGCAGCGTTGCACGGGTGCGAAATATGGACAATGGGCGCGGCGGAAAAGAAAAGGTTAGAAGCCTTCGAAATGTGGTGTTATAGGCGAATGATGGGGATAACGTGGGTAGGAAAGGTTAGAAATGAAGAGGCTATTAGAAAGAATAGGAGAACAGAGGACTCTATGGAAGTCAATAAAAAATAGGCGAGATAGGTTGGTAGGACACCTTCTCAGGCATGAAGGCCTAGTCAGAGACATATTAGCGGCAGAAACGGAAGTTAGGAGGGTTAGAGGTAGACCTAGATTAAATTACTGTTCGCAAATAGTTAAGGGTGTTGGCTGTTCTAGTTTTAGGGAAATGTTAAGTTTAGCTCAGGATAGGAAAGAGTGGAGGTGCGTGTCCAGCCAGTCTTGGGACTGACGACCTGATGATGATGATTTATTGAAAAAAAAATGTATATTCCAATGCAATCAAACCAATCAAGTATCTTCAGTGCAAGTGTAACCATATTTCATTGTAATTTTGTTTTAATTTTTATATCTGATATCTGCTGACATCTATTAGATATCCGATGCACGTCCTTTAAAGACACCTGTACATATTGTTATGATTTTAGATTGTCATCATTAGATATTGTTTGCCTATTCTGCCTGTTTACACTTATGAGATATTGATCTTGAATACTCTTAATTATCGTTTTACGGTCTGTATGTACAAATTGATTTACTTTTATACGGGCAGGATGTCATGTCTCATTTAGGCAAATACTACCCTCAGTCGTTAAGAATTTAGTATGCTATGACAGTTAATAATCAGCTCTTGATTTGAATACTCATTTTTCTCTAACAATGTTTCAATAAAGTGGTACCTCGAGATACGAGTGCCCTAACATTCGAGTTATTTGAGATACGAACTGTTTTGTTTTGAAATACGAGCGACATTTGAGATACGAGGAACGGCCAGCTGCGACGCTGAACACGGCTCACAAGTTTACTGCGCGTGGGCATTTTTGCTAAGTTTTTCTAGGACTTTGCGTTTTTTGTGCATTTACACACTTTATCACATTTTTTTTATAACCACGGGTCCGAAGAAGTGAGTGGAAAAGTAAGTGTTTACAAAAAGATGATGTCTATTGAATTAGAGCGTGAAACCATAGAAAAAAATTAGTAAGGTGTGTGAGTAGTTGAGGCAGTACTTCAACGATATGCACTGTGCTTAAACAGAAGGAGTCGAAAGAGGGTATAACGCTAGCTAAGGGCATTATAATAATTTATAATCTCCGGAGTTCTCCCCATGAAAAGATGGATTATGTATTTGTATAATATTTGTCTTATTCAAAAACACGTAGGTAACAAAAACAATTGGGGGTAGCATTTTTGTAACTGGAATGGATTAATGGCATTTTAATTAATTGCAATGGTGAAAACCGCTTTGATATACGAGCAAATCGACATACGAGCAAGGTTACGGAACGAATTAAACTCGTATCTCCAGGTATCACTGTATTGTATTAGTAGTACGGAAGTTTTATTTCTCATATGTGTATTACTAATACTCATAAGTAATACTTTATAAAACAATAACATTCGGTAATTGAACTTCTACTGGATTGAGCGATTTTTCCCTTATAAGTGAAGAAACATCTTCGGGAATGATATCAATTCCTACAAGTAGTAGAAATATTCCTTTGGACTGGAACCCCAAAGTGCAATATAAGAATATGTCCAATGAGGATATGCATAGTATGTCCTCCAGCAATCCCTTAAGGAAATTGGACATGATAGACCCAATTGGGACGTAATCATATATCCACAGGATATTGTGCTGTATGGGCAGGATTCGTAGAATTAGAGAAAAGCTTTTGACAATGACAAATGGGAAAGGATGTCGTAAATGTATAAAATGAAGGGATAAGATGCAGGAATAAACGAGTGATATAGGCAGGCATAGTTTGAACAGCAACGTAAAACCACTTGCAATCAAATCACAAACTGTGTTTTTCGTACTTCTTGTTCAGTTCGAGCATGGACAAATGAGGGATATTTTGCACAATACATCAGTAAACTTACAACGTTTTTTATTGGAAGAAGTCATTTTAAGCTAAATATTACGTAAACAAAACATTTACATTAATAAAGACCTAACCAAAAGGGAGAGCGCAATTTGGAGGTATATTAGAACTATAGTTTGTGAAAAAACGATTAGAAGGGGAAAAGAAGTTGTATACAATATATCAATAATAGACTATAGACGATAAAAAGAAACTACTTGTGGTGGAAAATTGAAAGAAATAAATTTCCACCGCAACACGATAGAAGAAATGGAAAGAAAAACACACCAAAAGTCACACAAGAGCGCGCTCAGAGAAGCAACTATAATACGAATCATTGAGTGGGTTCATCACTAGTTAATGCCGAGAATGATCATCAAGCAAAGAAAAGAATCTTGCATTGTAACGTACATTAAAAACTTTTATAACCTCAGTAGAGAAGAAATGCAAGAGTTCGAATGTCCGCCAATATATTGTAGCGAGCGCGAGTGTGTTTGCGTGCGAACGGGCGTACGTGTGTGTGGACGACTTATCGATTCGCCGACTAGCCGCGGGCGCCTTTCTTCATGTGCGCCGTATTTGTAAATGTGTGTATCGCACCTGCGTTCTGGCAAAACAGTTAAACAGTTCAAAAAAAAAACTAAACGATCCGGATGTTTCTAGAGGGTTCCAGAAAGGAAACAAAAGAGTATTTAAAGGAAGAGACGATCGCCGAGAGAAGAAGAAATAAATTGACCGTTGCAGAAGTGAATCCAGAAATAAATTGACAGTGATAGCAGTGAAATAAATAGTACAGTGAATAGTTTAGTAATTATTTAATAGTGTTTTTAAGTTCTTCAATAATAAGTGTAAATAAATAGTTTTTGTCGTTATCAGTATTAGAAGTTAATTTTGTTAAACCCACGAACATTACAATATTTAAAGATTACGCATACATTAATGTTAAGGGCGAGAATGAAAGAGAGATTGGTAGGATAAGTGGGGAACAAGTATAATGTATGATGGGAAATACGTAAGTGATGTTAGCACATTCTACACGGACAGTAGGTACGTACTTAAATATTAATTATTCAACATGAGCTTTAACGTAGCTTGTGCTTATGTTTACGCTTATGCTTTAATCTTTTATTCAACAGCTAAAAAAATCATATAATGATATCACCATCATAACTGCTGATGTTAATGTAGGAAATGAAGCGTTATATCAACTAAATCAAGATATACTGAGCAACACCCACTTCAATCTAACGAGGAATAATATTATCGACAATGTAACAAAGGGGGTGGGGTGCTGGTAGTGGTCTTTGAACAAATTGGCTTGATCAGCCTCAACGAGCAATCGGTAACAGATAGTGTAAGGTGGTATAGGTACGTAGATAAGAAGGGGATAAGTAACACTGGCTTAGTGTGGACAGTTTGGGAGACTTGGAGTAATGCGAAATCTGAGGTTATGGACATAGTAACATTCATCGACGTTTACTAATAGACATACCTTAGTGGTCAGAATTGTGGTACAATAAAAGAAAGAGATCATGATAGAGATAGCACTAGTCCGAAACCATACGCCATCTCCCTCATTTTCCAGCCTAGAAATTATTACAATACTAAGGCACGTCCATTAATATATGTCTATGGGCACATCGGAGTTCAAAACAAAATGGGAGCCATATGTATGAATTTCAGAGATCATAACAGATCGACTGAGAAACGACTGTGGCACCTAGAAGGAATGCAAGTTTCTTTGAGAGAACTTGATAAGATACCATGACACCAAGCATCTCTCTAGCTGAATTAAGTACCAATTTAAAATTTATATGCAAAATAAATCATAAAACATGAATCACAAATGAGTACAGATATTGAAGCTGGGTGAAATCCAAGAAAATCAAGAGCAGTACCTATCATTTAAGGAAAGGTAAGTGTGGTGTAAAATATACGCAACCCATGGTATGTGAATAAGCACCAAGAGGCATGTAGAGGGTTGCCTAGATTGCTCTTGTATCTAACAAGGAAGACTAAAGCCTCTAGAATCCTTCTACAACAAGTCCAGACCCTAAAATAGTTGTCGCTACGTCAGAAAGAACTGTCAGTTCCAGTTATCTTCTAAACGATAGAAGGCGAAATAAGAAAAGCGATAAATCGATACAGTATACTAGTATAACGAGTGATTAATTAATAGTCCTGGTGTTAATTAAAGAGTAATTAGATAAATAAATTGAATAGTAGTATGAAACGTATTTTATTGAGTCGTAGGAGTGGTACTGAAGACGTTCTTCCGATCAATTTTCCTGAAGTTTCTACCGATTGTAAACTACCCCAACAAATCATTAGGAATACGAATTTAACGTCATCGAAGTATTTCATTCAAGTTTCTGGATTTCTCACAGATTATGAATAAGCGTAATAACATCATTGAAATAATCTAGAAGGGAGAAGAACCAGTTCAACGTGATGGAAGAATCGTCAACTACCGTAACAAATCGTACACCATTAAAAAATTCTAGAAGAAAGAACGAATTCGACGTTATTGAAAAATTAATCGTATTTTGTGGGAATCTGCATCGGCTGCGAGAAACCTTAACAAGTCATGTGTTCCGTCGCTATTTGCCGAAACGTTTGTTTTTTGTTATGATTATGGTTTTTATTTAATTACAGATTTAAGTAGATAGATGGTCTGATAATTTTTAATCTTATTCGATTACTTTTGGGTTTAACTGTATATTCTTTGCATCTTAATTTACATTATAGTGCATATTACAATTTGAATCTTCTCTTGCAATTTACAATACTACCTACCTAGCTACCTATTCAATGTTTACCTGACTGTTCAAGAGTTCATCAAAATTCATCAGTAAGCACGGTTCTCAATACAACGCATTTAGTTATTTAAGTTACAATAGTTGTACATATTTTTAATTGTGAATAGTCTCGATCCTTTAATAATAAAAGTAGTAAAAAAAAGGTGTTAATTTTATTAAAGGAAAAATCATCAACTAGCTGTACAATATTAAGTTGGCGTACAGCAGAAGCTGGTATAAGTTAAACACCGACTATCCTGCTTCAACATTTTATGGTCCTTCGAGCCGGATACAGCAGTTCTTCAAATACAAAATTCACAATTAAGAATAAAAAACATTATACAAGTGCAGTTAAAAAACAGTTTAGTGCAAACATACGATTTCTTCGGGGAACCAACATACGTTATACATTCATCAGTCCAACATACCGAGGTCTACATTCAGAAACAAGCCTTCATATACGATACCAATTTCAATCCATTTGTCCTCATCGAGATTCAATCCAAATCAACACAACAAATATCAACAATCGTCGCGGAAACCAAGTAAGTTTGTAGCAATCACTGATTTATTCATTTCCTTATACATTTCCATATCCTAACGAATTAAGAATAGCTTCAATATGTCTGACTCAGAATCTCTTGCTAGATTTAAACTGCAGCGGGGTAATTTAAAAAGACAACTAACAATTTTTTCTAATTTCCTTAATTCAGTTACTTCAAGTGATGATTGCGAAGAAGTTATCACTCGATTAAACAAAATTGAAAATGTAATAGATCAGTTTAACGAAATTCATATTGAGATTGTTCTACAAGATAACAAACCAGAACACGACAAATATCAAGATGAATTTGAGCAGTTATATTATTCAGTAATTAGGTCAGCACGTAAATTCATCAAAAGTTGTAGTACATCTTCTTCAGTTGTATCAACCGATAACGTAAATTCAGATACATCTAATACAGTAGAAAACACCAATTCCAACGTACGTCTTCCTAAAATTGATTTGCCTTCTTTTGATGGATCATATGATACGTGGATGTGTTTTTATGATACATTTCAGTCAATGGTACACAATAAATCACACATTTCGAACATTGAAAAATT
>NW_020442386.1:59607-76982 GCF_000699045.2 Agrilus planipennis
GGAAGTTTGGGAGGGCATGTCCGCGCAAAAGAGGTTAAACAGAATAGGAGAAAGTTTGGAGCCTTGTGGGACACCGGCTGTGACGGGTTTACTGACAGAGAGAGCAGAGCCAACGCGGACTCGAAGGCTTCTGTCTGTGAGAAAGGACCTGATTATCCCGACTAGAAAGTGTGGGATATTAAGGGCGATGAGTTTAGAGATAAGACCTTCGTGCCAGACTCGGTCGAAGGCTTGTTGGACGTCAAGAAGTAGCATTGAAGTGTGACGCCGCTTGTTGAGGTTATCGGAAATGTGTTCTGTAACACGAAGAAGTTGGTGTCCGGTGCCGTGTTGCCTGCGGAAACCGTGTTGGAAGTCAGGGAGAAGGTTGTTTTGCTCCACGTGGTCTGAGAGCCGATCGAGAAGAATGGATTCAACTACTTTGCTCAGCGAACTGAGCAGGCTGATGGGCCTGTAGCTTGCGGGAGAGCTGAGAGGCTTCCCTTTTTTGGGGAGACAGATGACAGTGGCTTCTTTCCATACCAAAGGGAAGTGGTGGAGCCGCATGATAGCGTTAGTGATATTGCACAGTGCGGTGATGTGCTTTGGTGGCAGGACTTTGAGGACTCCGTTGGGAATTCCGTCAGCGCCAGGGGCTTTTCTCTTTTTCAGAGAACGAATGGTAAGAAAGATCTCACGGGGTGTACAGTGTCTGAATTCGGAATTTATGGGAACGAAAACCTTTCTTTCGAAATAGACCAAACCCCACCATCTCGGCACTCTCCAACTTCGCACCGAAACCCAACGACCGTTTCAGAAGGCCCTGACACCTTCTACAATGAGCCGCCCTCTCCCGCTCAAATTTATTTCCTAGTTTCGCTTTTTAGCGCGAGTGTTCACCCACCACATCAGAGGTGGACCACCTACTCCCGTTTCCTCCCCAATACTTCCGTCCATCAACACTTTTAGCCGATTTCCCATCTCAACCCTATCCCTAATCCCCAGCTTTCCACTTGTCTCCCGGGGATGAAAAATCCACAGGGTTTGCCTCCCCGCTCGAGGAGGGGTTTTAGTCGGTAAAAATCCGACACTACCTCCCTTCAGGGGGTGTCTTTTGAAGATTTCCCTTCCTCGAGTATAATTCGATAGCCAACTATAGACCATCACTGCCCAGCCGACTAAACGGTAAGCTACTAAATATTTTTCTAACCAACCAACGTTCACTGGGACCGAGTACGCAACGTCCCTTTGAATCTAACACTCACCCTGTTAGGAAACTAATAAACTAACAAACACAAACACACGTTGCACACACACACACTCCTCGCATCCTAAATTACATATTCACACACATACACACCTACACAGTTCACATTCTACATTCAGCGTTCACGATGGCCACCACCTTTGGCACTCCTGGTAAGAGGACTAGAGCCGTCTCGCCAAGCGATGAACATTCTCACGAGAACGTGATTCGCAGGCGAAGACACTCCGACTCCTCGCATTCATCACCATCTTCCCCGACGTATTCCTCTATTACCTCCTAAACCTTCTCAACCCCAATTTTCGAAGCACTGATTTCCGACATACCGGAAAAATTCTCAAACCAGAAATCCCTATATAATATCATTCGTAGCTTACCTTCTATCATTTTCCTTACCCTTACCGTTTTCCGCGGTAACAAAGCGATTGTCACATCCAAAGATCCAGACATCGTAAAAAAACTTTCTCCCCTCAAGGCTCTTTTATCGGAAAAGATGAAAATACAGCCGTACCGAACATCCAAGTCCCCTACCACTTCAAAGCCAACAACGCTCAGACCTACCTTCTCCTGCGTCATTCGTCTGTAGATCTGAATATATCCTCGACCGATATCCTAACCGCCCTTAAAGATCAGAAGATCAATGCCAAATATGCCTGGCGTATCAAGTCCAGGCAAACAGGCAAAGACACCTTCCTCTTTAGGGTAATCTCCAATTGCCCTAAATCTATAGACGTCCTTCTGTCCAAAGGCTTCACCATGTTTTCTAAGATCTACAGGTGCGAACCTTCCCAGTCCCCAGGCCCCCAACCTCTACAATGTGGCAAATGCTTCACATTTGGCCACAATACCGCCTCCTGCTCCCAAAAACAACCTTCCTGCTACCGCTGCGATGGCAACCATCCCTCTTCTTCCTGCACCTCCTCCCCTTCCTGCTCCAACTGCAAAGGCAAGCACCTTGCTTTTGACTCTAAATGTCCCAACAGACCCTCTCCTAAATCCCTAACACCGACGAAAACTGCACCTATCAAGTGTGTCGATCCACCAGCTGACGAAATGTCTGAAGACGATTCGTCAGAATCCACTGATACCACTCCCGATCCCAGACGCTTCACTGGGATCGACGACACGATCAGATTCACATACCTTTGCATGACCTCACTACACCCAAACCAACGCTTCGTCGAAAGCGTAGTCGCCCGCCAAGCCGCCCAGTTCTTCAGGCGCAAAGTTTCGTACGTTTACCGAGGTAACAACGTGCATCTATCCATAACACCAATCACCTCACTTCCAAGATACTCCTACGCCTAAATCCTAACCCAAACCAATCGATGGCTCATCTTCCCCGTTAATTTACATTCGCGGACCTTAAAATTAGTACAATTAACACAAACGGATGGAAGAGAAAAAAGAACAACATAATACACACAGTAAATAATGATTCAATACACATTCTCGCATTAAAAGAAACACTATCTACACGCAAAGAACGGCAATACATAGCACAGTACAACATCTACCGAAACGACAAACTACTCCACAGAAAAGGGACGGCCCTAATCATACACAATTCCATTGCATCTAACCGATTTTTCCTACCACCACAATTCCAAGAGCTCGACTGCTGCGCAGCTACGCTGCACCTTCACTCCGGAGANCACACACACACACACACACACACACACACACACACACACACACACACACACACACACACACACACACACACACACACACACACACACACACACACACACACACACACACACACACACACACACACACACACACACACACACACACACACACACACACACACACACACACACACACACACACACACACACACACACACACACACACACACACACACACACACACACACACACACACACACACACACACACACACACACACACACACACACACACACACACACACACACACACACACACACACACACACACACACACACACACACACACACACACACACACACACACACACACACACACACACACACACACACACACACACACACACACACACACACACACACACACACACACACACACACACACACACACACACACACACACACACACACACACACACACACACACACACACACACACACACACACACACACACACACACACACACACACACACACACACACACACACACACACACACACACACACACACACACACACACACACACACACACACACACACACACACACACACACACACACACACACACACACACACACACACACACACACACACACACACACACACACACACACACACACACACACACACACACACACACACACACACACACACACACACACACACACACACACACACACACACACACACACACACACACACACACACACACACACACACACACACACACACACACACACACACACACACACACACACACACACACACACACACACACACACACACACACACACACACACACACACACACACACACACACACACACACACACACACACACACACACACACACACACACACACACACACACACACACACACACACACACACACACACACACACACACACACACACACACACACACACACACACACACACACACACACACACACACACACACACACACACACACACACACACACACACACACACACACACACACACACACACACACACACACACACACACACACACACACACACACACACACACACACACACACACACACACACACACACACACACACACACACACACACACACACACACACACACACACACACACACACACACACACACACACACACACACACACACACACACACACACACACACACACACACACACACACACACACACACACACACACACACACACACACACACACACACACACACACACACACACACACACACACACACACACACACACACACACACACACACACACACACACACACACACACACACACACACACACACACACACACACACACACACACACACACACACACACACACACACACACACACACACACACACACACACACACACACACACACACACACACACACACACACACACACACACACACACACACACACACACACACACACACACACACACACACACACACACACACACACACACACACACACACACACACACACACACACACACACACACACACACACACACACACACACACACACACACACACACACACACACACACACACACACACACACACACACACAAATGCATTTTTAACACAACCACATAAAATTCTGATCATCAATTGGCTGAAGAGGAACTTAATTGATCCTATAACGGCCTGAAGGAATTGAACGTTACTGTCAGGTGGGATTGCGGCTCTGTTCTTGTTGAACTTATTCGACATTAAAAGTTTAAATACTGCCAAACTAACAATATACCAAATAACATTAATCAAGACAAACAATTGGCAGGAAGATATTGGCTTTACCTGTTTCTTAGAAGAAATCCGGACTTTTTTTTATGAAAAGCACAGTCTGTGAATACAGCCCGTGCTCAGAAATTAAACTGAAAAATAGTCTAGGCTATTTTACAAAAATTGATGATATAATAAAAATACTTTAGATATAAATGATAAACCACAGAATGTGTATAACATGGACGAAAAGGATTGTCGACTTACGATACACCATCAACTTCTAGCTACTGAAATCTTAAGGGGGCTTTTCAATGCACGTCTTAAGTCTAAACTGATTTTAANGAGCAAATAACCTGTTTGGTTTATGATTTAAAGTGCTGATAAAACGAGTTGAACCATCGGTACAGTTATTTTACCAATAAAAGAATTTTATTTCCAAAGTTCATGTTGGAGGGAAAATTCAAGTTTAAACTGGCATCTAATTAGGAACTCATTAAAACACAGGCCTATCTCTTTGGCCACAAACTCTTAGTAGGCATCGAAACTTCACTAACCTCCGGTCCTCTTAGGATTATTTCTCTCTACTCCCCCCCTTCGGACAGAGACCTTTCTGAACTCCCCTTCTACTACCCCCAGGCGCTCCAACCATCGTTGCAGGCGACTTCAACGCTAAACACTTCTCTTGGGGCTGTCGACAAACAAACAATAAAGGCAAATCCCTTCTAGCCAAAATTCTTCAGTTCAACCTCACAGTTGAAGCACCATCTGACCCCACATTCCTCCCTCCCCCCACCATTAATCCCCTGACATTCTTGACATTTTCGTCACGAAAAATGTCACACTTTCCGCCGATCCTATCGTCTTAGACGCATTAAGCTCGGACCATCTCCCAGCCCTTATTGAAGTCGGCCGCCCAATCCTCAACCCCCCAAACCCAACCACGTCACTAGACTGGTTGCACCTTCGTTACACCCTGGAAAAATCTTCATTCAAGTGCACTCCAATTCGCGCAATAGCGGAACTTGACGGAGCTGTGAATCTCCTGTCAAACGAGATTACCAGCGCAGTCGAGCTCTCCACTACCTCCCGCCCAACGCTCACCAGAGACAGAACCCTCTCAGCAGACATACTTGACCTCCTTAAGAGGAAAAACAAGGCCCGACGTCTGTGGAATAAATACCGCGTCCCCGCCAAACGTGCAGAGGTAAACGCCCTTTAACGAGAACTAAAAACTCGTCTAACCGAATTCCGCAGCGCATCCTTCGACGACTATATCGCTCAGGCAGAAAAACATACACGAAGCACCTGGAAAGTGATCCGTTCCCTTCGTAATAGAGCTCCCCATCTTCCGCCTCTTAAACAGAACGGCTCCACCTATTCCTCAGACGAAGAAAAAAGCTGCAATCTTCGCAGACTCTTTGTGTCTCCAGTGCTCCCCACTACCAAGCCCAGTGGATCTTGCCGACTTTCACGAGCATACCAAAGCCGTCTCCCAGAACTTCGTTCCCTTGAATTCCGACTTCAAACACACGTCCCCACGAGAAATCTTTCTCATTATCCGCTCTCTAAAAAAGAGAAAAGCCCCTGGCGCTGACGGAATTGCTAACGGAGTCCTTAAAGTCCTGCCACCAAAGCACATAACCGCACTGTGCAACATCACAAACGCCATCATGCGGCTCCACCACTTTCCTTTGGTCTGGAAAGAAGCCACTGTCATCTGTCTCCCCAAAAAAGGGAAGCCGCTCAGCTCTCCCTCAAGCTACAGGCCCATCAGCCTGCTCAGTTCGCTGAGCAAAGTAGTAGAATCCGTCCTTCTCGCTCGGCTCTTAGACCACGTGGAGCAAAACAACCTTCTCCCTGATTTTCAACACGGTTTCCGCAGGCAACACGGCACCGGACACCAACTTCTTCGTGTAACTGAACACATCTCCGACAACCTCAACAAGCGGCGTCACACTTCCATGCTCCTTCTTGACGTCCAACAAGCCTTCGACCGAGTCTGGCACGAAGGTCTCATTTCCAAACTTATCGCCCTTAACATCCCACACTTTCTAGTTGGGGTTATCAGGTCCTTCCTCACAGACAGAAGCCTTCGGGTCCGCGTTGGCTCTGCTCTTTCTGCCAGTAAACCCGTCACAGCCGGTGTCCCACAAGGCTCCAAACTATCCCCTATTCTGTTTAACCTGTTTTGCGCGGACATCCCCTCCCACACTTCAATTCTGACTGCCCTGTACGCCGATGACATTGCTATCATAAACTCTTCAAGTACCATTCTCCAATGCACGGCAAGAATCAATAGGTTTCTCCCCCAGCTCCTAAACTGGTATCGGAAATGGAAACTTTCCATTAACGAGACCAAATCGGAAGCAATTTTCTTTTCCCGTAGGCTCCGAAAACCTCCCTCCATTATTGTCAACAACCGCCCAATCAAATGGAGCACCTCTGTCACGTACCTTGGCGTCGTTTTAGACAGATGCCTAAACTGGCGGCCCCACATTAAAGCGACACGCAACAAGGCTCTGGGTGCATTCATCGCACTTAAACCTTTCTTTCGAAACAACACCATCTCCCAACAGACCAAAATCCGTGCGTTTAACGCAATTATCAGGAGCATTTGCTCCTATGCCATTCCCGTCTGGGGCTGCGCCCTTCCCCATCGCCTAAAACCTTTACAAGGTACATACATGCGGATTCTTCGCTCCGCACTTAACTACCCGTGGTTCGTCAGAAACACCCAAATTCTGATTGAAACCGGACTACCTTCTCTCCCCGAGGCTGCAATCACATTCGCGGCAAATCTTCGGGCCTCAGTGTCAGGCCACCCAAACCCCACCATCTCGGCACTCTCCAACTTCGCACCGAAACCCAACGACCGTTTCAGAAGGCCCTGTCACCTTCTACAATGAGCCGCACTCTCCCGCTCAATTTATTTCCTAGTTTCGCTTTTTAGCGCGAGTGTCCACCCACCACATCAGAGGTGGACCACCTACTCCCGTTTCCTCCCCAATACTCCCGTCCACCAACACTTTTAGCTGATTTCCCATCTCAACCCTATCCCTAATCCCCAGCTTTCCACTTGTCTCCCGGGGATGAAGAACCCACAGGGTTTATCTCCCCGCTAGAGGAGGGGTTTTAGTCGGTAAAAATCCAACACTACCGCCCTTCAGGGGGTGTCTTTTGAAGATTTCCCCTCCTCGAGCATAATATAAACAAAAAAAGTCACAAACCCCATCCTTCGATCGACCTTCACAGCGAGCGAATCTTCTCAGCATACAGCAGCAGCCTACCAGTCTTCTACCCTCGACTATTCTCCAGCTGATCTTTGAGCAGAGCAGACCAGTAGCAGCCTTCAACGGACTGATTAGCCGACAACGCCGACCGTCAGTATTCGATAGCCGTCAGTACGTTCGATAGCCAACGCTTAACGCTTAAAGCTATCAAACTATAGACCATCACTGCCCAGCCGATTAAACGGTAAGCTATTAAATATTTTTCCAACTAACCAACGTTCACTGGGACCGAGTACGCAACGTCCCTTTGAATCTAATACTCACCCTGTTAGGAAACTAATAAACTAACCAACACAAACACACGTTGCACACACATACACTCCTCGCATCCTAAACTACATATTCACACACATACACACCTACACTCATACAAAGTTCACATACTACATTCAGCGTTCACGATGGCCACCACCTTTGGCACTCCTTGTAAGAGGACTAGGGCCGTCTCGCCAAGCGATGAACATTCTCACGAGAACGTGATTCGCAGGCGAAGACACTCCGACTCCTCGAATTCATCACCATCTTCCCCGACGTATTCCTCCATTACCTCCCAAACCTCCTCAACTCCAATTTTCGAAGTACTGATTTCCGACATACCGGAAAAATTCTCAAACCAGAAATCCCTTTATAACACCATTCGCAGCTTACCTTCTATCATTTTCCTTACCCTTACCGTTTTCCGCGGTAACAAAGCGATTGTCACATCCAAAGATCCAGACATCGTAAAAAAACTTTCTCCCCTCAAGGCTCTTTTATCTGAAAAGATGAAAATACAGCCTTACCGAACATCCAAATCCCCTACCACTTCAAAACCAACAACGTTCAGACCAACCTTCTCCTGCGTTATTCGATCTGTAGATCTGAATATATCCTCGACCGACATCTTATCCGCCCTTAAAGATCAGAAGATCAATGCCAAAAATGCCTGGCGTATCAGGTCCAGGCAAACAGGCAAAGACACCTTCCTCTTTAGGGTAATATCAAATTGTCCTAAATCCATAGACGTCCTTCTGTCCAATGGCTTCACCATGTTCTCTAATATTTATAGGTGCGATTACCCCTACAATGTGGCAAATGCTTCACATTTGGCCACAACACCGCCTCCTGCTTCCAAAAACAACCTTCCTGCTACCGCTGCGGTGGCAACCATCCCTCTTCTTCCTGCACCTCCTCCCCATCCTGCTCCAACTGCAATGGCAAGCACCTTGCCTTTGACTCTAAATGTCCCAACAGACCCTCTCCTAAATCTCTAACACCGACGAAAACCGCACCTATCAAGTGTGTCGATCCACCAGCTGACGAAATGTCTGAAGACGATTCGTCAGAAACCACCGAAACCACTCCCGATCCCAGACGCTTCACCAGGATCGACGACACAATCAGATTCACATACCTTTGCATGACATCCCTACACCCAAACCAACGCTTCGTCGAAAGCGTAGTCGCCCGCCAAGCCGCCCAGTTCTTCAGGCGCAAAGTTTCGTACGTTTACCGAGGTAACAACGTACATTTATCCATTACACCAATCACCTCACTCCCAAGATACTCCCACGCCTAAATCCTAACCCAAACCAATCGATGGCTCATCTTCCCCGTTAATTTACATTCGCGGACCTTAAAATTTGTACAGTTAACACAAACGGATGGAAGAGAAAAAAGAACAACATAATACACACAGTAAATAACGATTCAATACACATTCTCGCATTACAAGAAACACTATCTACACGCAAAGAACGGCAATACATAGCACAATACAACATCTACCGAAACGACAAACTACTCCACAGAAAAGGGACGGCCCTAATCATACACAATTCCATCGCATCTAACCGATTTTTCCTACCACCACAATTCCAAGAACTCGACTGCTGCGCAGCTACGCTGCACCTTCACTCCGGAGAGATTATTATCTTTTCGTTTTATAACAAACCCTCTACCAGGCTACCAGCCGAGTTCTTATCCTACGTATCAACCATTCCTAGAGCCATAGTTCTAGGAGACTTTAACGCGCGACACACTACATTCGGAGATACTAGTACAAACGCCAACGGGCGAATACTCGCCAACGCACTTCTCACACACAATTTATTCCGTATTAGAAACACAAATTTCACCTTTTTAAGCCATCAAGGCTCGTCCATTCCAGACCATATACTCTGTACGGACAGAGTCGCGCCACTTTTCTCCGACGAATGTGCGATAGGTACTCCAATAACTAGCGACCACGTACCACTGTCCGCCACACTTAATATCCGATCATGTAAAATTACATTTAACTCGTTTAAAGAAATACGCGACTACAAGAACATTAATTTCGACAACCTTCGCGAACACATCAGCAAATCTAACCTCCTCCCACCGACACTAAACACTCGAGAAGAAATCGACACCGCGATAGAAACGTACAACACTTGTGTACAAAACGCGATACACGAAACTGCGCCAGTCAAAGTAATCTGTATAGGCCGAAAACCTCTCCCGCGTGAGATAATCGATTTAATTAAAAGAAAGCGCGCATTGTATAGGCAATTTACTAGAACCCGCGATCCACTCGTTAAAACAGAATGGAACAGATTAAACGCGTTAGTACGACTCAAAACAAACAAACATCAGGAAAAACGATGGCACGAAACCTGTTCTAAACTTAATTTTCACGACGGCTCCAAATTTTGGAATAAATTCAAAACAATCACCGGCCAAAAACAACCTACTATTACTCATTTAGTCATCAACAATCAGATCTACAATACAGCGGAAGAAAAATCAAATGCATTCGCCGATACTTTGCAAAATTTACACGTTACCTACACGGGCCCACACCACGACGCGATACACGCCGCGAGAATAGATTATAACATCACAAACATAATACAAACCGCACAACACGACGAAAATCACATTTTACGCGAAATAACACAAGACGATGTCACAGACACATTCAGCAAACTCAAAAACAATTCACCTGGTGAAGACGGAATCACCAACAGTATCATTAAAAACCTACCTCCCATCGCTATGGAGTACCTTATCACCATATTCAACGCGATTCTCAAAACGGGATACTATCCGACCAACTGGAAAACCGCGAACATTGTCATGATCCCGAAAGCAGACAAAGATCACACGGATCCCAAATCCTACCGACCAATTTCTTTAGTAAATAACACCGGCAAAATATTCGAAAGAATACTCGCGACACGCCTTTCAGACTACTGCAGGGACAACAACATCATCCCAGACAGCCAAGCCGGGTTCCGTAAGGGACTAAACTCCCTTGACCCGGTACTCAAATTACAAACAGAGGCAATATCAGCCATGAACTCGGGCGGTTGTACCTTAGCAGTAGCACTCGACTTTGAAAGAGCGTTTGACACAGTTTGGCATAACGGGCTACTATACAAACTATTACAAATTAATCTTTCCCCTTTCTTCGTAAAATTAATTCACTTTTTCTTAGATAGATTGACCGTCACAAATCAAAATAGGGAACACGTTATCACGCACATTCACGCTATCCGAAGGCGTACCCCAAGGCACGGTTCCTACGTCACTATTATATAACATATACTGTCACGACATTCCACAGCCCCTAGATAATTCAATAAGTCTGGCTCAGTACGCAGACGACACCGCCTATTGGGCATACGGTATAAACACCAATTGATGTAACTCAAAAATTTATCTTCAAATCAATCAACTCGAACTATGGCTCAGTAAATGGCGTATAAAACCCAACCCAAACAAAACCCAACTCATCCTTTTCAGACATCCTAATCTCGTCACCAAAAAATCCCTTTCAACGCGCGACATAAATGTTACACTACTTAACACCCGACTAACACTAAAAACAGAAATAAAATACCTAGGAATCACACTAACACACACAATCAACCCACACACAGACATCACAAACACACTGGATAGAGTACGAAAACGCGCTAACTTAATCTCTCTAATAAACGGTCGAATAAAGACGTGTGATACCAAAACACTTCTACACACATACAAAACATTTGTAAGACCTCTTATGGATTATCGCGCAGTATCACTAACCACAGCCACACCATCACACACACACAAAATACTCACAACTGAGAGGTGTATTTTACGTAAAATCGCGAGACTAAGTAGATTCTTTCCTTCCGACACATTATACGAAAACATTGACATAACACCAATCCCCACACGCATAAACACACTACAAACAAGCTTCACTAAAAGAGCCATCGAAAACACCAACCCCATCACAACCAAAACCGTATCCCACATACCCCGAAGGATCACACAAAAACCAAAAACAAAATCCCCTTCCCTCCTGCTAAATTACTAGCAACCATTCCCGACCTCCCTGACGAATACCTCAATTACCTCGATAACCTTCCCAACTCCTTAAAATAATCCCACACACATACACACACACACATACACACACGCACACACCTATACCTGTAGTACCATTTATAGTGACGACTGTGTCTAATACCGGATTGTGACGATTGGATCCTTACTTTACCTACGGGTACTGCAAGGTAGACAACACATGTAGCCCCGACGTTGGTGCGGATACACTCCAACTGGACCGAAATATCTGATTTCTATATTTTATGAATATCACCAACTTGTGACGTTGTCGTAACAACTATTAAGGGTGCATACCGAATGTCACATTAAATGTGTGTGTGTAAATAGTCGGCATAGTAAATATGAGTGTTAGATATTGTAACAATAACCATAATAGTACACGAGAAATTGCACGAGTAATTTTGGTATCATTACTTGGTTTATAAAAGAAGCAATATTAAATTTATTACTTTAATCAACCATTATAGATATTGGCACTTTTAAGTAACTTATCAAACAATAAAAATGGATGTTTCACTAAATCTAATATGTACTCGACATATGTTTCCTCAAANGAGTACGCAACGTCCCTCTGAATTAACACTACTCCTGTAATCAAACGCGCTAACCAACTAATACACCTTTCACGCACACACACACACACATATACTCACACTTAAACACACACATAGATAAACATAATACAAGCCATGAATACTCCAACGACCAAAAACCCTAGGACTTCCTCCCCCGAAGAACAACCGTTCCAAGTCGTAAAACGTTCCCGTAGACGCTCCTCGTCTTATTCCTCAACCTCGTCTACTTCAGCTTCTACCACTGCACCTAGATCTCCCCAACCACTTAACGCTCTCCCAATCCTAGCCGCCTTAATAACAAACATACCTACCAAACTGTGCAACCAGAAAGACCTTTATAACACACTTAAAGGCCTACCTTCCCTTATATTCCTGAACCTAACTGTCTTTAGAGACAACAAAGCTGTCGTTACATCCAGAGATCCCGACCTGATTAAAAAGTTGAAACCCTTAAGATCCACTATATCCGAAAAGATAGAAATCCAACTGAGAGATAACAAATCCAAAAAACCTCTACTTCCGACACCTAACAGACCTTCTCCCTTTAAACCTACCTTCTCCTGCGTAGCACGCTCAGTAGATATGAACATCTCGCCAACAGACATCCTCACCGCTCTCCGTGACCAGAACATTGAAGCCAAAAATGCCTGGCGCATTAAGTCCAGGCAGACGGGACAGGACACCTTCCTGTTCCGGATCATCTCGAACTGTCCTAAGTCCATCGACAGATTACTCTCTAACGGCTTCAAAATGTTCTCCAAGAATTATCGGTGCGAACCTTCCCAATCCCCTGGCCCTCAGCCGCTTCAGTGTGGCAAATGTTTCGCATTCGGCCACAATACTTCTTCTTGTCACCAGAAACCGCTCTGCTACCGCTGCGGTCTAAAGCACGATCCTTCCACGTGCACGTCCTCACCTTCCTGTACCAACTGCAAAGGCAAGCACCTTGCCTTTGACAGCAAATGTCCCAAAAGACCAGACCCGAAAACCCTCACTCCCTCTAAGACTGCACCTGTAAAGTGCGTCGATCCTCCCGCCGAAGAGTTATCGGACAACGACGATGACTCTTCTCCCGAACTATCTTCCACTCCAGAACCCGAGCGCTTCACAAGAATCGAAGACGTGATTCGATTCACCTACCTCTGCATGTCTTCCCTTCACCCCAATTCCAGACTAGTCGAAGACGTAGTAGCCCGACACGCCGCTCAATTCTTCAGGCGAAAAGTGTCGTACGTCATGCGCGGCAGTCATGTCCATATATCCATATATCCATTACACACCTGCAGACACCTAAAACATACTCTCACTCATAAACCCCTACCAATATTATCGGTAGCTCACATCCCCGTTAATTAAATTCACAGACCTGAAAATTGCGACGGTCAACACGTGCGGATGGAAACGTAAAAAGAATAACGTCATTCATACCTTACTTACTGACAAAATACACGTACTCGCGTCACAAGAAACACTGTCCTCGCGTAAAGAAAAATACCACGTGACCGGCTACAACATATACCGAAACGACAAGCTGCTCCTAAAAAGAGGTACAGCATTACTCATACTTAACACTATTGCCTCTAGCCGCTTTTTCCTTCCACCTCAGTTCCATGAGCTCGACTGTTGCGCAGTCACGTTGCATACTCTCTCCGGCGACATCACCATATTTTCATACTATAACAGACCTACCAACGCACTCCCAGTCGAGTTCCTATCCTATATATCGACATTACCAAGAGCCATAGTTCTAGGCGACCTCAACGCGAGACACACATCTTTCGACTCCTCAAATAGAAACGGCCGTATTCTTACCAATGCGCTTTTAACCCTAAATTTATTTCGCGTTAGAAATAATAACATCACCTTTTTAAGTCACACTGGATCGTCAATACCTGACCACATACTCTGTACGGACAGAGTCGCGCCTCTCTTTTCGGACAACTGCGAAATAGGCACACCTATAACCAGCGACCACTTACCATTATCCGCCACAATCAGCATCCAGGCGCATAGCCTAACTCAATCCGCATACAAAGAAATCCGCGATTACAAAAACATAAATTTCGATAGACTTCGTGACCATATCACAAACGGGAACTTAACTCATCCCACAATCAACAATCCCGAAGATATAGACGCCGCGATAGACACCTATAATGCATGCATACAAAACGCGATTAACGCAACGGCACCATTGAGGAAAATCAGCTTAGGTAGAAAACCCCTACCTCGCGAAATAATCGACTTAATCAAAAGGAAACGCGAACTATACCGACTCTATTCCAGAACCAGAAACCCACTCATTAAAACCGAATGGAACAGGTTAAATGCACTAGTGCGTTTGAAAATAAACAAACATCAAGAAGACCGATGGCACGCTACATGTTCCAAACTTAACCACCATAACGGCACAGAATTCTGGAAAAAATTCAAAACCATCACCGGACAAAAACAAACATTAAAAAGTCACTTAATCATTAACGACACCATACACAACACACCCGAAGAAAAAGCTAACGCGTTCGCCGACACAATCGTCAGATTACACGTAACACACACCGGCCCTAATATCGACGCGGCACACACCACACGTATAAACAATCACACTAGGTTCACGTTACAGCATGCTAGTCACACACAAAACGATATTTTACGCGAAATCTCCCAAAACGACATAACTAACACTTTTGCAAAATTAAAAAACAATTCCCCTGGTGAAGACGGAATCACCAACAACATAATTAAAAACCTGCCTCCTTGCGCGATAGACTTCCTAACAAACATATTCAACGCGATTTTAAAAACGGGATATTATCCAACAAACTGGAAATGCGCGAACGTTATTATGATTCCGAAACCCCAAAAAGACCTCACCGACCCCACGTCATATCGTCCAATCTCGTTAGTCAACAATACCGGTAAAATATTTGAACGAATTATCGCTACTCGTCTGTCGGACTACTGTAGGGACAATAATATCATCCCAGATACACAGCACGGGTTCCGAAAGGGACTCAGCCCCCTTGACCCGGCGCTGAAACTACAAACCGAAGCCATTTCCTCAATGAACGCGGGCGGCTGTACCTTAGCAGTCGCACTTGACTTTGAACGTGCTTTCGACACAATTTGGCATAACGGGCTATTATACAAACTTCTAAAAATTAACCTTCCACCGTTCTTGGTTAAAATAATACAATCATTTCTAACAAACAGACCAACTAAAATAAAAATCGGGAACACATTATCTCGCACATTTGCTCTATCCGCGGGTGTACCTCAAGGCACCGTATTAGCACCACTTCTCTACAACATTTATTGCTACGACATTCCACAACCGCTAGAAAACACTATCAATCTCGCTCAATATGCAGATGACACTGCTTATTGGGCGACTGGTAACAGCTCAAAAGCATGCAACAATAAAATCAACCGACAAATTCAAACACTGGAACTATGGCTAAGTAAATGGCGCATAAAACCCAACCTTAATAAAACACAACTGGTACTATTCAGACACCCCAATTTACAACTCAGACACATTCTCACCGCGGACGATATTAATGTCAAACTATTCAATGTACAACTCACGTTACAAAAAGAAATAAAGTATCTCGGGATCATCTTTACACACACAATGAACCCGCATGCAGACATTAAACACACATTGGACAAAGTACGGAAACGCGCTAACCTAATTTCGTTAATAAACGGGCGTATTAAAACCCCAAAAACAGATACACTCCTTCATACTTACAAAACCTTTGTTCGACCGCTAATCGATTATAGAGCAGCTACACTTACCACAACGTCGCGAAACTTGTCCCACAGGATTCTCGCAACCGAGCGACGTATTTTACGCAAGGTCGCGAGATTAGACTTACATTTTCCATCCGACACACTTTACAACAACATCCCAAATACCCCAATCCCTACACGAATCCATAACCTACAATCCAAATTCACTAAAAGAGCTATCGATAACAACAACCCTACAACAACAAGAACCCTAACCCACACTCCCCAACGAATAACACGTAAACCAAAGAATAAACTTCCCTTTCCTCCTGCCAAACTTCTGGCGATCACTCCCGACCTACCCGAAGAATACGTAGACTACTACGAAACACTCCCCAACACCCTAAAATAAAAACATCCACTCACAAACAAAACCACAAACGCACACACATACACATACACATACACACACACACACAAACACACACGCAAACATACACACATACACAAAACATTCACATAACATAAAAACCACAATCACATAATACACAAACACATACGGCTGAAGAGGACCTTAATTGGTCCTAAAACGGCCTGAGGTAGAGGGGTTTTAGTCGGTAGGTCCGAGGACTCCTTCCTCGGGAATCCGACACTACCCAGTCGTACGGACGGCTGGGTGTCTTTTGAAGATTTCCCCTCTTCCACGAAAACATAAAAAAAAAA
>NW_020442386.1:85264-107958 GCF_000699045.2 Agrilus planipennis
TTAAAATAATAAATATTATTAAAAATAATTCTTTTACCTGCTGCCTTTGTTTTTTACCTGTTGTCTTTTCTAAAACGCACTGTTAAGACAGCAGGTAAAAGTTGGTCTGTGTTCTGTCGGAGCTGCCTGCGCCGCGCTGATGAGATCCACAAAGATCGAAATCGCGATCCGCGTCTGTAGGTTCGACAGAATACAGACCACTTCGAATTATTTTATTCGATTAAGCTGACATGCCTATCACATTGAGGTTGGCTACTCCGGGATTCGTTTTCAGCAAGTAGATATCCACACAAGTGGACCTTGTTGCAGCACACGTAATCCTAAAATGTAGCATCGTGCTACAGATGGCGTTTACTACGCCATTTGTAGTATTTTATAAATATTATTGTTAGAAGATTTTAAACTATCCGCCTTACCTACCTTATTTATAAGTTTAAGTGTCACATGCTATTTACTAAAAACTTTGTAATATACTCATTTCTTACAAACTTGAAAAAAAAATAATAAGTTTTAAATTCAATTCTTCTGTATTGTTTTTTTGCTTTACATCAACTAAAATAATATTATTGTTAGAAGATTTTAAACTATCCGCCCTACCTACCTCATTTATAACTNGTTGTTCTTTACAGATATTTTTGTTTTCTCATACAGGTATTTTACTTATTTTCTTGCCTTTCTTTTACAGGTATCTTGTTTATACTTTACGTTATATTATGTAATTGTAACTTATAATGATAGTTAAAATGTTTCTAAATTGATCTTTTGGCATAATTGTTAAAATTAAATTAAATATTTGTTAAGGCTTTCACAATTTCTACATTTGGGTGGATAGGGTGGCTATAAGGAGAGATGCGGAGACCACAGAAGGTTAGGGGGACTTTTTTCTCCTTAATCTTGTGTTTGAATGGTAATATAGTAGTTTCTAAGTAATGTAAGATTTTTTGTTGCATATAAATGTGGTTCGTGTAATGAATTGTAATGAAACTGGAATATTTTTAATCAATATTGTATAGTGCATTTTAATATAGATTTCCTTTAACAACATACTATTTGTTTTCAATCCTCAACGTTCTAAACATTTGACCTTGATTATATTATAAGCTGTTTAAATGTTAAAGCTGAAAGCTTATTTGCGTATCAATTCCGAGTGATTTACCCAAATATGCCATAAATGGGTAAATACCAGCGCGACCGCTCGCCAGCTTCGCTCGTCCGACCTGTAGGTACTTCTGTGTGCCAGAATCGGTTATCTTATACTACTCAGGAACATAATAATATTAACAATAGAGACTTAAACACCAGCAGCAGGCAACGAAAACCAAAACCGCAGCAGAAGTCCTCTACCAATCTCAGAGGACCATCTGAAATATGAATTAAAGGAGAGTAGGGAGAGAAGGAATAACATTGTCAGAAGTATTAACCCACGGGAGACCATTGATATGAAGGAATTTATCAACAGAATGGAAAACAGTTTGCAGTTGGATCCGAACAAACTGAGAGTTAAGTTTGGAAAATACAACGTGGCGATATGTGGAGTTGATAGCTTAGAGATGAAACTGGATAAACTGAAAAAAATAAAAATATTAATTATTTTATATGAGATATATACAGAGACGATGACCATACAAAAAGAGAAGTAGATATCCATCCAAAAGTGGATGTAAACAATAATGTGGCAAGAAAAAGAAAGAGTACATATAATGAAAATTGGATATTTGAAATTAATAGTAAATGTCAACGCGTTCAAATTTTACGAAAAAACGGCAGAAGTGGAGGCAATTTCCCTTTGAGGGTAACAAGTTAACCAGTGAATGTGGAGGAAACAAGTTGCTCAGTGTGTTAAGAGGAATATGTCAAGTAGAAGCGGGGAAGAGTCGGAAGGGGTTGTTCTGCCAGAATCGGTAGAAGTAACGGAAAATCGGAAGTTTATTTCTAGGAGTTGTGCTGGAGTATGGAATAAGGGTAGGGATTTTTGGGATATTGTTGAAGAATATAATTTCATCAGCTTATATGAAACCTGGTTAAAAGAAAAAAAACTGGATGACTTTCTAGAACAATACATCCCAAATCCTTCGCCACCGACAATAACCAGTGAATGTGAGGGAAATAATTGCGTTAAAGGGGATGAAAAATTCCCATCATGTGACCACATCAAATATTTAGATATCCCAGATCTTTAGCCACTAACAATAACTAAGGGAGTAATTGTATCAAATCCCCTTAATAGTCGATCCGGAGGAATGTCTAACTGATTATAGACCAGTTTTTGATGATATAGTTGAATCTGATGATATTCCATAGACGCCCACGTCGACATACAAAAATCTATAATTTGAATGACATCCAGCCAATATTATTATAGAAGAAATATTCGATGATCCAGGATGTTCGACAAGTCGATGAACAGTAGTGGCCAAAACGAAGAAAAACTGACAAAGGGACTATTGAAGAAGCATTAATAAATTTCACCATCACATTCACATCTATGAAATTATTTCTAGAAAGGAAATAAGTCATCTTTATATCATACATACTTATACTAAAAAAAAACTTAAAAATACAAAAATAAATATCAATAAAAAATACTTGAATTTAAAAAGAAAAAGCCAATGATGCTTTATCGATGTTCCATTTTCAGTGAAAATGGGGGTGTAAACCCATCATTAGCTGAATCTGCGAAGGCACTGCGATCATCAGTTGATAAAGTAGGTGAGGCTGTCTCATCCTTAACTGTATTAAAAATGGATGTTGCAGCCAAAAAGAAGTATATAAAGAAGATAAAATTAGACTTCTCACAGGTTGGAGCCATAAATAGTGAGATTACCAAAATGCAACAGGACGTTCAACAGTTAAAGAATGCAAGACTCCCATCTGGTACATCTAGTGTGCAACCTGACAGAGACACTGTTAGAGATATGCTTTGAGAACTAAAAGACTCCTTTCGACGCATCATGAATGAGCTTGTATTTGGTGTGTCTGAAGAGTTGGCGAAGGAAAAACCAAAAGACCTGGATGAGGTACAAAAGTTGTTCTCCTTATTTAAACTTGATACAACGCTGACATCCTCAAACGTCAAAAGATTGGATAAGGTAACTGAAAACAAGACCAGGCCTATTGTTGTCACTATGATGCAGCAGTATCGATGTAAATTCCGTACTCAGCGGATGGCATAAATTACCTGATGGTGTATCGGTGTCCATGGATTTGACAAAAAAAGCAAAGACAACTATATAAACAACTGAAGCAAGAGGCCAAAGTCTTCAACGAACAGAGCTCAGAAGAGAAAAAAATTGTCCGATTTATTTGTGTTTGTTTCAACCATACAGCTAAAAGACATTAAGAAACCTAACAAATCTACTTTCAGCGATATATCAAAAAACTGAATAAGTTTACCATTTATTACCAAAACGTAAATGGCTTGCGTACTAAGCTACCCACACTAAAAAACAATATTAATTTACTTGTTCCTCAGCCTACTGTTACTGCACTCACTGAAACAAATTTGCATTCAGCTATATTAAATTCTGAGTTGGGCCTAAAATATTACACTATTTATAGGAAGGATAGATTTACTCATGGTTCTACTAACGGAGGGCGTAAGCTGCTTGACAGTCGACTCATCCAATGTAATACGGTTATTGATCAGTTGTTTATAGGCATAATATTACCAAGTGTTACGTCATTGGTGCTGTTTACCTACTCCCCCGCTCACCATGAGGGGTAGTGTGTTTGAAGTTGAATCCGAGGGGACTAAGTTTCGGGAGACGACTTTGGTACGCTCTCAAAAGTCGGCAAAGTCCACTGGATTAGGTGGAGCTCTGGAGGCATAGAGTCTGAAGGGTAGGCGGAGACGTTCTGTTTTAGTGGAGGAAGATAGAGAGCTCTGTTTTGAAGACAAAGAATCACTTTACAAGTGCTTAGGGGATGTGTTTCTACCTGAGCGTCATAATAGTCAAAGGCTGCACGACGAAATTCGGTGAGGCGAGTTTTGAGTTCTCGTTGAAGGGCGTTTAGTTCGGCACGGTGTGCGGGATCACGGTGTCGTTGCCACAGACGACGGATCTTGTTTTTCCTCTTAAAAACGAAAAGGAGATAAGAGTATTGGCTGGGGAGGAAGAAGAAGGAGGTTGTGGAGTAGGAAAGGAGGTTTACAGGTTAATCGAGTTCCACAATTGTGCGAATTTGAATGCACTTAAAAGATGTCTCAAGCCTGGAGCGAGAAACATTCTTGAGTTGGCGTGGCTTCGGTCAGAGGAGGAAACAACGGCTGTTTGTAATGGTTAAGGGGTTGAAGGAACGAAGAAGTACAAAGGGACGTTGCGTACTCAGTCCCTAAGACTATTGGTTAGTTTAATTAATTAATAAGCTATTATCTTAATTAAAAAACCGCTGGGCAGTTGTTGAAACCTTGTAGACATCGTTGAGTAATAAACTACCTGGTTTAAAGAAAAAAGATTGTATTCAAAGCACTTTGATAAAAGTAGTTTCTCTGGAGATCCAAATGGACGCAAGCGTAGATTATTAAGTAATGCTTTAACAAACATTTCTTTGCATGATAGTAGTGATAGTACAAATAATCAAAATCATACAACAAATTGCATATCTATTTCACCATCATGTGAATATGAAACGCCGTTACTATCTTCAAACCATAGTCTAACATTACATGAAGCAATACTTGCGAAGAAGTCAATTATGAAATAGATTGTAGGTACTAGTAACGCGGACCATTTTAAAAAATGCATTTTGGCGCGCTTGCAACCCCAGCATTTCTCCTACGCGTCATACTACCTCATAGACGGCGTCACTCAAGACCTGTACGTTCGATCTCCACCGCTCCCCCACTTCTGAAAACCACCCTCTGGGCACTCGACAACCTCTTCACGCCAGACATGAATAAAAGGAGATGCCCCGGCCAGAAATAGCAGTTCTCATCTTGGCCGCACTCTAAAAGCATTCCTTAGGAACATTAGAGCTGCTCTACTGAGGGAGGACCGTATTCCAAACACAACAACGGAGTTTTCTTTTACGGAACCCAGGCCACAGGAACCACCAAGTGCGGTAGTGAAATTTAGACAGTTTACCTTAGTATTCTCGGACTTGTAAAACCGTTGTTAGTGCGCAGTCGCAGACTCACACATAGTTTTAAGTTTTTTCTTTCTTGTGTTTTTTTGTTAATTTTAGATTTATGAACGTTTCGATAAACTTTACCGTGAAACGAAGAACATTCTCATTACAATTTTGACGCCCAACAACGTGTGGCTGGTGAAAATGCAGACGCGAGCGTAGGTATAAAAATTAGCGGAACAACGGCTGCACCAAGGAGAAGCCCGACATTAAACCCGACAATGGCAACCCTCACGGAGGAACAATTCGCTCGGCTTATGACCCAACTACAACCGACCAATGGGGCACCACAGGCCAGCTTCGCACAATGCACCGCGCGATGCGCAGGCTCACGTGATCCACCGCTGGTAGAGGAGTTTATAAACGTTGCTTTCATCTTCATCAAGATAAACGACGACGATATCCTAACTGGACTATCACTGCTATTAACAGGTGTTGCGGTGATATGGTGGCAAGGCGTAAAGACCAAAGCCACAACCTGCGATCAAGCTGCCGAACTAATGCGTGGGGCTTTTGCTTGGAAAAAACCTAACAACCAACTGTACCAGGAAATTTTCAAAACCGCACAGGACAAATCAACATTAACAGACCTGTTCGTATGTCAAAAAAGGGCACTGTTCGGTGAGTTGACGGTAACGCATAACGAGTCGATTAAACAGGACATCTATTGAAACAGACCCGCCTTTTGGAATCAACGATAAGGGATCGCCCGACCGACACAGATAATTCAGGTACAGTATGCGACCAGGCATCTACAAATTGTCAAGCTATAAAAGTGCTAGGTGTCCCAGTCCCAGCCTTATCTTTTTATTGAGGATCAAAAATTTTATTTTAATTATCACATATATCACCTCATGAAATTAGTACGTAATCGGTTAATTGCTAATGATATCCTTGTTGGAGACGAAAGAGTTTCGTGGAGAGATAATACAGAATTATTCAATTATAATAAAAGTAAAACATCTGAAGCTCAATTTAGCGCATATTAACCCTAACAATTGTCAGAAAATGAAAGTAAAACTCGCGGTTCAAGTTTTTAGAGCATCGTAGTATTAATGACCGGAGTATTACGCAAACCTGCATTTATGTTGGCCGCGGGTTTTTGTACAAAATTAAATGACCTATTTGATTGTTTAAATGCTAGCTACTATTTGGATCCGAATCCCCTTCGACGCCGTTTTTCGATAAGAACTCCCCAAGTAGTGACGTGTTTAAAAGAATCTCGCAAATGACATAATACGTGGGTATATGACACTAGTCGTGAATCACCACCTTGTTTCGCAGGTTTAAAATTATCGTTAAATTTGGTCATTAACCCTTCCTCGTTCCTAATCCTCATCCTAATCCTTTCCTGGTGGATTCTACAATTAGAAGTCAATTTCATTATGCTCCTTCTAATACTTTTAAGGCTAGCGGTCCTCGTAATTTTATTTCCGAAGAACTCCATGAAATTGATAATGAACATCCTGTTAACGAAAGTTTCTATAGTTTACAAACACAAGCAAATAACCAATCCTATATTAAGCAAAATATATCAGAAAACTTTGAAAAACAGGCTAACTCTGTAGAGAATTTTCAGATATATTTCATGAAGAAAACAAAAAATTAAGTTTCACAAATAAAATTAAACAAAATAAAAACAACAGATGAAATTCCGGTACAGACACAATCCTATACATACCTGTACGAAATTGTGGCGTACTGTATATTCTTTAATCTTTCAATGATTATTAATGTCGATCATTCTCATGGTATGGTATAGGTATGTTTCAAGTTTATGCTTATTCGCGATTAACGTCATTCATACGGGCACAATGCTCCAATTGTTTTTGTCATTCATCTTCACCACCCCACTTACTTAGTCATAGTCATTGCTACCGTAAGCACGCCGCATGGTCTAATCTTAATATATATAAATTACGTGTCACGTTGTTTGTCCGCGATTGACTCCTAAATTACTTCACCGATTTTAATCAAATTTGTACACCGTGTGCAGTTTGAGCCAACTTGAAAGATAGGATAGCTTACATCTCAATTTATGATCGCAATATTCAATAGATGGCGCTATGTCAAACTTCCAAATGTTTCATATAAGTTACAATTTTAATAGCATAACCACCACATGTTGCTGAGACTAAAGTATAGGTTAAATTTATTTTGTAGTAAACGAAATACAGTGAATTTTACTTTTTCAATTTCTGGTGTTAGCATAGCCAGCCACGTGTTGCTTAGACTGAAGTATAAATTAAATTCATATTATGGTGAATATAATACAGTGAAATTATTCCTGCTTTTTAATTATTAGTGCTTCGTTGCTCAAAACTCTAATTAAACTATATACATGTAAGTATTATCCGTAGTTATATTATTATATATATTGCTGTTTCAATGCGCTATAATAGCATGTTTTTCAGTTTTTTTTTCAATATTTCAACGTTTAAATTATTATTTTCAGTCGAATGCCACCGAAAAAATCTAACCTCAACAANAAACACACAAACACAACACACAAACACACACACACCAACGCATTCTTAAAAACACAAAACTCTGAACAACAATTGGCTGAAGGGGACCTTAATTGATCCTATAACGGCCTGAGGTAGCGGGGTTTTAGGCGGTAGGTCCGAGGACATCTTCCTCGGGAATCCCACACTACCCAGTCGTACGGATGGCTGGGTGTATTTTGAAGATTTTCCCTCTTCCACGAAAACAAAAAAAAAGGTCACATATATATCGGGCACTTCACGTCAAGCGGAGAACCAAAATAAATACGGTCGTGAATTTTGTTTATACTCAGGTCAGTTATACTTCTGGTAGACGAGGATGTGTACACCCATTTGTTTTTTTCGTGTGATGCTTTATTACCAAGATCAGCTTTTAGAAATTTACTAAAAATGAAGTATTGTTTCATATAGTAAAAAAGTTTTTATTTTTTTTTTGTCGAATTCTAAATTTTAATTTTTTTACGTATAGCAAACCGGAAGTGAAAATTTTAAATCGATGTTTGAGTAACTTCGACACTTTTTTTTTTAATTTTATTAACTTTCACCAGTAACGCCATCTCGTAGCTATAAAAAGTGTCACTAACAAATACAATACTAATTGTCGTTACTTGCTAAAAAGAGACAGCTATATGACGCCGAACTGTCTCAGTAATGTGTAAAAATCCGTTATTTTTAGTTGAAACTCGCTCATGAACTGGACGCTTTACTATTTCCTAATTGTTTTAATATGGCTCCCTACGGTGATCGGTGTTTTAATCCGTTCCTCTTGACTCGTCATAAAAAACGTGTGAAAATTAGAAAAATATCCAAAACATTAAGTGAAAAGTGGACAACTTTGCCTGATGTTTATGTGTGTGAGTCGTGCAGGAAACGGCTGTTGCGTGAATCCCTTTTAGAGGCCAATATTATCCAGTCACAATCAAGTCAGGCATCAGATATTCACAAACTACCAAAGATTAAGCTTTCATTCCGGAAGACAAGTACCAACACATTCAACGCAGACAGACGAATCAATGAAAAACGAAGAAATTTTGAATCAGCTCAAAGAAAAGTTCAATAATCCCTCCACTTCCACATCCAATCAATTGCACCGAAATCCTGGAGTGAAAATAAACTGGCTCAAGAATTCGGAATATCCCTACGGCAAAAAAGGCAAAGCAACTGGTAGAACAGCTTGGTAAAAGATTATTATCTTCGCGAAGATATCAGTCAAATGATGTCAGGCAAAAAATATTTTGTATCCATTAAATTAGAAGATGGAAAAAGAACGCATGTACAAAAACAACTTCTGATATGCAATATATATGAACTTTATCAAAAGTTCAAAATAGAATATCTAAACGTAAAAGTTGGCTTAACAAAGTTTTTTACTTTAAGACACAAATAATGCGTCTTCACTGGAGACTTTGGAACACATATGGTATGTGTATGTATGAATTACCAGAATGTCAAATTAATGTTGAGAGGAGGAGACGTAGTCAATCTAACATCTGGAACTACCACGCATCTTTTATCCTATAAAAGTGCCTACAAATAATGACGTGTGCCAATCCAACACCGAAAATATCATTTAATGTCTACAAAGACAGCAAAATCTGCAAATGAGAGTTGCTCTTCCTGTCCTGGTTTTAGCGGAATACGTGATCATTTAAAAATGGTATTTGATGAAAATCAAGTGACAAATATTAGTTTGAAAAATGGGAAGGTACAGACCGCTTCACGATAGCCACCCAAGTGCTTTCTACTGATGATTTTGTTGATTATTTGTTTAACGCTTTGGACATTTTGAAGCCGCATGCTCATATCGCTGAACAACAAGCGCTTTATTTTAAAAAGGAAACCATCTACGAAGGCGAAATTCTCGTTCAATGTGATTTTGCCGAAAATTGTAGTTTTGTCGTACAAGATGATGTCCAATTATTTCATTGGAATAATGATCAAGCTACACTTTTGACATATGTTCATAATTATAAAGATGAAAATGACATTAAATATGGAAGCATCATCATTGATTTCGGACAATTTAAAGCATGATACTGCTACATTTTACGCTTTTCAAAAAATACTGCACCAGAACTTTGATGAGCACAGAATTGCGGTTTCTGTCATGAAATACATCACAGATAGAGCTTCCCAACATTTTAAGAATAGGTTCAATTTTGTGAACCTATTTTACTACAAACTTTAAGAAAGACGCACAGTTACATTTCCATGCCACCACTCATGGAAAACGGCTATGTGATGGTCTTGTGGGAAGCCTTAAACGTTTGGCAACCCGTGCAAGCTTACAGTCTACGAATAACGCTATCACTACACCTATAAGATTATATGAATGAGTCAAGTCATCATTGACTGAAACATCTATTTACTACTGCTCGAAGAAATGTATTCAACAAGAGCGAGATTTTCTACGAGTCCGTTTCGCTTCCGCTATCACCGTTCCAAGAATTAAACAACTGCATGCTTTTCTTCCAACTAACGAGGGCTTATGTGTAAAGAGAGTAAGTGCTAGTGCAAATAGTAATATTGTAAAAATTACAAAATAAATCTCTTTATTTTCATTAATACTGTTTCAATCTCAATTAATAAAACCGCTCTAAGTCAAACTATTGGCGATCAGGTTCTAATTTTTTTGTGAAGAATGAAAGAAATCGTTCATTTGTATATTTTTGCATATTAGAATGAAGGAATAAAATATTAATAGCATAGTATTTTAGCATGTTAGCGTATAAACCCGAGCGCTTAGAAAGTGCTCATAGCTATGTGTATGTGCTATATGTGTTCTAAGTATTAAACTATTAGCGATCATGTTTTATTTTTTTTGTGAAGCATTAGTACATTTAAGGCTTTAATTCAAGTTAAAAAAAATTAAAAAAAAGTGTCGAAGTTACTCAAACATCGATTTAAAATTTTCGCTTCCGGTTTGCTATATATAAAAAAAATCAAATTTACAATTCGACAAAAAAAATGAAAACTTTTTTACTATAAGAAACAATACTTTTTAGTTTTTTTTTTACCAATTAATTGATACAGATAATAAGCAACCAGAAATTCATGACTTCATTCTTAGTAAATCTTTAAAAGCTCATAACTCAGCAATAAGGCATCATACGAAAAAAAAATTGGGTGTACACATCCTCGCCTACTGGAAGTATAACTGACCAGGGTATAAACAAAATTCACGACATCATTTATTTTTGGTTGTCTGCTTGACGTAAATTGATCCATATAGTAAGCTACTTCCGCCTGCTACATTTGCAGATGAAAATTTCATTTGTTCTCAAAAACAAAGACCACTTATGCTAATTAAACTGGAAACAGTTTCATAACACGACATCAAATATGTCCCGTTCCTGTTAAAAGAAAAAAGCACAGTAACCGCGGCAGAAAACCTACTAAGGAAGCAATAACAACATCACCAAGGGATAAACAAGAATTGGAAGAATCTTTGAAAAAAAAGTTAGACAAAATGAAGGATGAGTCTAACGAAACATCTACAAAAAAAGGCCAGTTTCCTATTTTCTTTTCTATCCATTTTAGGAATTTCTAATAGAGATAATTAGTATTAAACTGTTTTTTGGCAAATACCTTGCTTTTGAAAATAACAAAGAAAAAGTCCTTTTTCGCTAACAATAAAAAAATGAGAAGAAAAATCGCTATATATTATAGTATTTAGCACGTCACTTAAATAACATATTCAAAATTTAGACACTGTTTTTAATAGGCTTAGACAGGTACGCATAAAGATTCAATTAGACAAATCAGAATTTCTCCGTAAGAAGGTAGAATTCCTAGGTCACGTGGTTACATCAGAAGGTGTCACACCTAACCTAATAAAAATAGAAGTAAATAAATATTTCCCCTTCCCTAAGACCGCGAGAGAAATTAAGGGTTTCCTAGACTTGTTGGGAAATTATAAACACTTTATTAAGAAATTCGCGATAATAGTAAATCCTCTAACAAAATGTTTAAAAAAGGTAGAAAACAATGAATTAACACCAAGACTATGTGGACGCCTTCAAACAAAGTAAAGAAATTCTCTGTAATGATCCTATATTAAAATATCCCAACTTTTCGAAACCATTTGTCGTCATTGCAGACGCTTTTAACAATACTGTAGGAGTTGTTTTGAGTCAAGATACAATCGGTAGCCCTTTGCCAGTACCTGACGCATTCAGGATCATCAACCCTGCCGAGTGTAATTACTCGACGATACAAAAGGAACTCCGACCATATACCATTGCAATAGTTATTTTCACTAAAGGAATCTAATTCGAGGCTCGTTAGGTGGCGTCTTTATTAGAATATGTCTACAAAATACACTATAAAAAAGGTAAAAGAATAGTAACGCTGATGCTTTGTCACGCATCGAAATCAACATGGCAGGAAAAACATTAGCAAAATAAATAAAGTAATGTTTAATTATGTTGCAACCCTCGCCAGACTAAATATAAAAACCAGTAACACTAATAAGTTAAATCATCTATTAAAAAAACTACCTTAATAATTAAATAAATCATCTAACCACATATATGAACTATTAAATAGTCTAAAGACCATTCGACAAAATAAACGAAGATTTTAGAAAATACTACAAATGGCGCAGTAAACGCCACGCTACGTATTCTCCGACAGATTCGACAGAATACAGACAACTTCGAATTATTTTAAACGAAGATTATTGGATGTTGTAGGTAAGGCAAGTAGATTACTTTTTAGCACTCTCGACCAAGACGATAACGATGAACTCATTTCATATTGATAGTAAACAAAATCAAGTAAACCACGCCACGTGTGTGCTGTTTTCAATGAAAGAGGTACAATAAGTCAATAAATATTATTTCAGATAACTTGAATATTATGTTATAATTTTCAACCCATAAGTGGGAGCAACTGGATATTTATTTGAATTCCACTGAAATAACAAATTCTCTGCTACGATGTTCCTCCTCGAGATGGTTTGCTTTTCACACTTGTAAACTTTGGAACGTTACGTTTTACAGTTAATTACGGTGAGAATACTTGATATAATTAATTTTAATTGCTCTTTATTAATCTTTTACCACCGTATCTGTTTCAGATCGACGTTGGAGAAGACAAAGATGACCCCGTAGTTGAAATAGTTCTTTATCTTGTATGCTCTATCTTGTAGAATTCATTAACTTGATTCTAATTCAAATTAATCTTTTTATATTGCATGTTTTTTGTTTTTTCTTGTAGTTAATTTGATTTAGTTTTTATTTTGCATGCTTATTTTTGTTCATTTTGTTTGAAGTAATAGTTGATTGTAGATGTTTTTATTTTTTTTTTGTATGATGTAGTGGTACTAACTCGTTTAGTAGTTGTAGTGTAGTCTAACATGTCTCTTGCTTACCTTTTCGCTTAACTTAATGCATATTCTTACTTCACATTTACCCTACGTCTTCTACATGATTCAATGTTTCGTTATCGTGCTCTATTCTCTTCTCAGCCTTGTGGAAGGACGAAAAAGTTCCCTTGGCCTTAGCTTATTAATTGATCTCAAAAGTGTCTTATACACTTTTCGCGACTCTATTCTAGCGTTACTTCCTTTTCGACCGGGTACAATGGGTTATCTGGAATAAGAGCAATAGGCGACTGCCCAGCTTGCATTGGCGAAATCTTTCCAATCTTCTCTAATAAAGCTATTAGTATTTGTCGTTAGTCCTTGTAATTGCACTATTCGCTTTCAGGTAATCGAATAACAATGAGGACATCGTATTGTTTGCTTTTTATTGTATTTAAATAAAAGATTTATAAATTTCATTTGTTGTTCTTTACAGATATTTTTGTTTTCTCATACAGGTATTTTACTTATTTTCTTGCCTTTCTTTTACAGGTATCTTGTTTATACTTTACGTTATATTATGTAATTGTAACTTATAATGATAGTTAAAATGTTTCTAAATTGATCTTTTGGCATAATTGTTAAAATTAAATTAAATATTTGTTAAGGCTTTCACAATTTCTACATTTGGGTGGATAGGGTGGCTATAAGGAGAGATGCGGAGACCACAGAAGGTTAGGGGGACTTTTTTCTCCTTAATCTTGTGTTTGAATGGTAATATAGTAGTTTCTAAGTAATGTAAGATTTTTTGTTGCATATAAATGTGGTTCGTGTAATGAATTGTAATGAAACTGGAATATTTTTAATCAATATTGTATAGTGCATTTTAATATAGATTTCCTTTAACAACATACTATTTGTTTTCAATCCTCAACGTTCTAAACATTTGACCTTGATTATATTATAAGCTGTTTAAATGTTAAAGCTGAAAGCTTATTTGCGTATCAATTCCGAGTGATTTACCCAAATATGCCATAAATGGGTAAATACCAGCGCGACCGCTCGCCAGCTTCGCTCGTCCGACCTGTAGGTACTTCTGTGTGCCAGAATCGGTTATCTTATACTACTCAGGAACATAATAATATTAACAATAGAGACTTAAACACCAGCAGCAGGCAACGAAAACCAAAACCGCAGCAGAAGTCCTCTACCAATCTCAGAGGACCATCTGAAATATGAATTAAAGGAGAGTAGGGAGAGAAGGAATAACATTGTCAGAAGTATTAACCCACGGGAGACCATTGATATGAAGGAATTTATCAACAGAATGGAAAACAGTTTGCAGTTGGATCCGAACAAACTGAGAGTTAAGTTTGGAAAATACAACGTGGCGATATGTGGAGTTGATAGCTTAGAGATGAAACTGGATAAACTGAAAAAAATAAAAATATTAATTATTTTATATGAGATATATACAGAGACGATGACCATACAAAAAGAGAAGTAGATATCCATCCAAAAGTGGATGTAAACAATAATGTGGCAAGAAAAAGAAAGAGTACATATAATGAAAATTGGATATTTGAAATTAATAGTAAATGTCAACGCGTTCAAATTTTACGAAAAAACGGCAGAAGTGGAGGCAATTTCCCTTTGAGGGTAACAAGTTAACCAGTGAATGTGGAGGAAACAAGTTGCTCAGTGTGTTAAGAGGAATATGTCAAGTAGAAGCGGGGAAGAGTCGGAAGGGGTTGTTCTGCCAGAATCGGTAGAAGTAACGGAAAATCGGAAGTTTATTTCTAGGAGTTGTGCTGGAGTATGGAATAAGGGTAGGGATTTTTGGGATATTGTTGAAGAATATAATTTCATCAGCTTATATGAAACCTGGTTAAAAGAAAAAAAACTGGATGACTTTCTAGAACAATACATCCCAAATCCTTCGCCACCGACAATAACCAGTGAATGTGAGGGAAATAATTGCGTTAAAGGGGATGAAAAATTCCCATCATGTGACCACATCAAATATTTAGATATCCCAGATCTTTAGCCACTAACAATAACTAAGGGAGTAATTGTATCAAATCCCCTTAATAGTCGATCCGGAGGAATGTCTAACTGATTATAGACCAGTTTTTGATGATATAGTTGAATCTGATGATATTCCATAGACGCCCACGTCGACATACAAAAATCTATAATTTGAATGACATCCAGCCAATATTATTATAGAAGAAATATTCGATGATCCAGGATGTTCGACAAGTCGATGAACAGTAGTGGCCAAAACGAAGAAAAACTGACAAAGGGACTATTGAAGAAGCATTAATAAATTTCACCATCACATTCACATCTATGAAATTATTTCTAGAAAGGAAATAAGTCATCTTTATATCATACATACTTATACTAAAAAAAAACTTAAAAATACAAAAATAAATATCAATAAAAAATACTTGAATTTAAAAAGAAAAAGCCAATGATGCTTTATCGATGTTCCATTTTCAGTGAAAATGGGGGTGTAAACCCATCATTAGCTGAATCTGCGAAGGCACTGCGATCATCAGTTGATAAAGTAGGTGAGGCTGTCTCATCCTTAACTGTATTAAAAATGGATGTTGCAGCCAAAAAGAAGTATATAAAGAAGATAAAATTAGACTTCTCACAGGTTGGAGCCATAAATAGTGAGATTACCAAAATGCAACAGGACGTTCAACAGTTAAAGAATGCAAGACTCCCATCTGGTACATCTAGTGTGCAACCTGACAGAGACACTGTTAGAGATATGCTTTGAGAACTAAAAGACTCCTTTCGACGCATCATGAATGAGCTTGTATTTGGTGTGTCTGAAGAGTTGGCGAAGGAAAAACCAAAAGACCTGGATGAGGTACAAAAGTTGTTCTCCTTATTTAAACTTGATACAACGCTGACATCCTCAAACGTCAAAAGATTGGATAAGGTAACTGAAAACAAGACCAGGCCTATTGTTGTCACTATGATGCAGCAGTATCGATGTAAATTCCGTACTCAGCGGATGGCATAAATTACCTGATGGTGTATCGGTGTCCATGGATTTGACAAAAAAAGCAAAGACAACTATATAAACAACTGAAGCAAGAGGCCAAAGTCTTCAACGAACAGAGCTCAGAAGAGAAAAAAATTGTCCGATTTATTTGTGTTTGTTTCAACCATACAGCTAAAAGACATTAAGAAACCTAACAAATCTACTTTCAGCGATATATCAAAAAACTGAATAAGTTTACCATTTATTACCAAAACGTAAATGGCTTGCGTACTAAGCTACCCACACTAAAAAACAATATTAATTTACTTGTTCCTCAGCCTACTGTTACTGCACTCACTGAAACAAATTTGCATTCAGCTATATTAAATTCTGAGTTGGGCCTAAAATATTACACTATTTATAGGAAGGATAGATTTACTCATGGTTCTACTAACGGAGGGCGTAAGCTGCTTGACAGTCGACTCATCCAATGTAATACGGTTATTGATCAGTTGTTTATAGGCATAATATTACCAAGTGTTACGTCATTGGTGCTGTTTACCTACTCCCCCGCTCACCATGAGGGGTAGTGTGTTTGAAGTTGAATCCGAGGGGACTAAGTTTCGGGAGACGACTTTGGTACGCTCTCAAAAGTCGGCAAAGTCCACTGGATTAGGTGGAGCTCTGGAGGCATAGAGTCTGAAGGGTAGGCGGAGACGTTCTGTTTTAGTGGAGGAAGATAGAGAGCTCTGTTTTGAAGACAAAGAATCACTTTACAAGTGCTTAGGGGATGTGTTTCTACCTGAGCGTCATAATAGTCAAAGGCTGCACGACGAAATTCGGTGAGGCGAGTTTTGAGTTCTCGTTGAAGGGCGTTTAGTTCGGCACGGTGTGCGGGATCACGGTGTCGTTGCCACAGACGACGGATCTTGTTTTTCCTCTTAAAAACGAAAAGGAGATAAGAGTATTGGCTGGGGAGGAAGAAGAAGGAGGTTGTGGAGTAGGAAAGGAGGTTTACAGGTTAATCGAGTTCCACAATTGTGCGAATTTGAATGCACTTAAAAGATGTCTCAAGCCTGGAGCGAGAAACATTCTTGAGTTGGCGTGGCTTCGGTCAGAGGAGGAAACAACGGCTGTTTGTAATGGTTAAGGGGTTGAAGGAACGAAGAAGTACAAAGGGACGTTGCGTACTCAGTCCCTAAGACTATTGGTTAGTTTAATTAATTAATAAGCTATTATCTTAATTAAAAAACCGCTGGGCAGTTGTTGAAACCTTGTAGACATCGTTGAGTAATAAACTACCTGGTTTAAAGAAAAAAGATTGTATTCAAAGCACTTTGATAAAAGTAGTTTCTCTGGAGATCCAAATGGACGCAAGCGTAGATTATTAAGTAATGCTTTAACAAACATTTCTTTGCATGATAGTAGTGATAGTACAAATAATCAAAATCATACAACAAATTGCATATCTATTTCACCATCATGTGAATATGAAACGCCGTTACTATCTTCAAACCATAGTCTAACATTACATGAAGCAATACTTGCGAAGAAGTCAATTATGAAATAGATTGTAGGTACTAGTAACGCGGACCATTTTAAAAAATGCATTTTGGCGCGCTTGCAACCCCAGCATTTCTCCTACGCGTCATACTACCTCATAGACGGCGTCACTCAAGACCTGTACGTTCGATCTCCACCGCTCCCCCACTTCTGAAAACCACCCTCTGGGCACTCGACAACCTCTTCACGCCAGACATGAATAAAAGGAGATGCCCCGGCCAGAAATAGCAGTTCTCATCTTGGCCGCACTCTAAAAGCATTCCTTAGGAACATTAGAGCTGCTCTACTGAGGGAGGACCGTATTCCAAACACAACAACGGAGTTTTCTTTTACGGAACCCAGGCCACAGGAACCACCAAGTGCGGTAGTGAAATTTAGACAGTTTACCTTAGTATTCTCGGACTTGTAAAACCGTTGTTAGTGCGCAGTCGCAGACTCACACATAGTTTTAAGTTTTTTCTTTCTTGTGTTTTTTTGTTAATTTTAGATTTATGAACGTTTCGATAAACTTTACCGTGAAACGAAGAACATTCTCATTACAATTTTGACGCCCAACAACGTGTGGCTGGTGAAAATGCAGACGCGAGCGTAGGTATAAAAATTAGCGGAACAACGGCTGCACCAAGGAGAAGCCCGACATTAAACCCGACAATGGCAACCCTCACGGAGGAACAATTCGCTCGGCTTATGACCCAACTACAACCGACCAATGGGGCACCACAGGCCAGCTTCGCACAATGCACCGCGCGATGCGCAGGCTCACGTGATCCACCGCTGGTAGAGGAGTTTATAAACGTTGCTTTCATCTTCATCAAGATAAACGACGACGATATCCTAACTGGACTATCACTGCTATTAACAGGTGTTGCGGTGATATGGTGGCAAGGCGTAAAGACCAAAGCCACAACCTGCGATCAAGCTGCCGAACTAATGCGTGGGGCTTTTGCTTGGAAAAAACCTAACAACCAACTGTACCAGGAAATTTTCAAAACCGCACAGGACAAATCAACATTAACAGACCTGTTCGTATGTCAAAAAAGGGCACTGTTCGGTGAGTTGACGGTAACGCATAACGAGTCGATTAAACAGGACATCTATTGAAACAGACCCGCCTTTTGGAATCAACGATAAGGGATCGCCCGACCGACACAGATAATTCAGGTACAGTATGCGACCAGGCATCTACAAATTGTCAAGCTATAAAAGTGCTAGGTGTCCCAGTCCCAGCCTTATCTTTTTATTGAGGATCAAAAATTTTATTTTAATTATCACATATATCACCTCATGAAATTAGTACGTAATCGGTTAATTGCTAATGATATCCTTGTTGGAGACGAAAGAGTTTCGTGGAGAGATAATACAGAATTATTCAATTATAATAAAAGTAAAACATCTGAAGCTCAATTTAGCGCATATTAACCCTAACAATTGTCAGAAAATGAAAGTAAAACTCGCGGTTCAAGTTTTTAGAGCATCGTAGTATTAATGACCGGAGTATTACGCAAACCTGCATTTATGTTGGCCGCGGGTTTTTGTACAAAATTAAATGACCTATTTGATTGTTTAAATGCTAGCTACTATTTGGATCCGAATCCCCTTCGACGCCGTTTTTCGATAAGAACTCCCCAAGTAGTGACGTGTTTAAAAGAATCTCGCAAATGACATAATACGTGAGTATATGACACTAGTCGTGAATCACCACCTTGTTTCGCAGGTTTAAAATTATCGTTAAATTTGGTCATTAACCCTTCCTCGTTCCTAATCCTCATCCTAATCCTTTCCTGGTGGATTCTACAATTAGAAGTCAATTTCATTATGCTCCTTCTAATACTTTTAAGGCTAGCGGTCCTCGTAATTTTATTTCCGAAGAACTCCATGAAATTGATAATGAACATCCTGTTAACGAAAGTTTCTATAGTTTACAAACACAAGCAAATAACCAATCCTATATTAAGCAAAATATATCAGAAAACTTTGAAAAACAGGCTAACTCTGTAGAGAATTTTCAGATATATTTCATGAAGAAAACAAAAAATTAAGTTTCACAAATAAAATTAAACAAAATAAAAACAACAGATGAAATTCCGGTACAGACACAATCCTATACATACCTGTACGAAATTGTGGCGTACTGTATATTCTTTAATCTTTCAATGATTATTAATGTCGATCATTCTCATGGTATGGTATAGGTATGTTTCAAGTTTATGCTTATTCGCGATTAACGTCATTCATACGGGCACAATGCTCCAATTGTTTTTGTCATTCATCTTCACCACCCCACTTACTTAGTCATAGTCATTGCTACCGTAAGCACGCCGCATGGTCTAATCTTAATATATATAAATTACGTGTCACGTTGTTTGTCCGCGATTGACTCCTAAATTACTTCACCGATTTTAATCAAATTTGTACACCGTGTGCAGTTTGAGCCAACTTGAAAGATAGGATAGCTTACATCTCAATTTATGATCGCAATATTCAATAGATGGCGCTATGTCAAACTTCCAAATGTTTCATATAAGTTACAATTTTAATAGCATAACCACCACATGTTGCTGAGACTAAAGTATAGGTTAAATTTATTTTGTAGTAAACGAAATACAGTGAATTTTACTTTTTCAATTTCTGGTGTTAGCATAGCCAGCCACGTGTTGCTTAGACTGAAGTATAAATTAAATTCATATTATGGTGAATATAATACAGTGAAATTATTCCTGCTTTTTAATTATTAGTGCTTCGTTGCTCAAAACTCTAATTAAACTATATACATGTAAGTATTATCCGTAGTTATATTATTATATATATTGCTGTTTCAATGCGCTATAATAGCATGTTTTTCAGTTTTTTTTTCAATATTTCAACGTTTAAATTATTATTTTCAGTCGAATGCCACCGAAAAAATCTAACCTCAACAAGGTGAGGAGCAGAGAGGCACGACGCAAACGCGTTGAAAGAGGTCATTAGTTGACAGAACAAATCACAATAAGAAATGCAGCCCAAAGAGTCAGGACAGCAGAGCATCTTGCACTAGAATGTCAATAACAGCGTGACGAACGTCTTGGACAGACTATTACAAGAACTCGAGCGGCACGAGAAAGAAACATAGCTGCAGCACGAGTACAAGAACGACAGAGGCAGCAGATCAGCCGCTCATAAACACGTGCATCATTTGTTCGTCTTGCTTTCGAATATGCCCCAGATGTTAACTACTTTGCGCATTCAAAAATTGCCATCGGTGCAATGGATAAAGTATGTCAATATTGCCAGGCATTGGAATTTAGGAATGAAACACCCGGCATGTGCTGCATATCGGGAAAAGTTGTGCTGTCACCTCTACCCACTCCGCCGGAACCTTTATTATCTCTTCTTGCTGGAGATTCAGATGACTCAAAATTATTTTTGCGTAAGATACGCAAATTTAATTCTTGCTTATAAATGACGTCATTTGGGGCAACTAAAATTTGCGGTCTCGCATCCGATGGACGTAATTTTGAAACTACATTCAAAATACAAGGCCAGGTGTACCATAAAATCATTGATGCCAATGCCGGATGATGATCCGAAATTTCTTCAAATTTATTTTATGGGCAATTGTGAAGAGCGCGTAACAACTCGGTGCCACTACAATTTCATTGAACAAGCAAAGGAAACAGCAATTGTGATGTTGCTGGAAACATTTCTAGATGATCAGAATCAACTAATTCGATTGTTTAAAAGATTTTCGCCACGATTGCAAAATGACAACTATCAAATCGTCATAAAAGTCGACAAAGTACCATTAGGTGAACATGCTGGTAGAATCAACGCTACAACTGTTGACGAGGTTGCTGTCTATCTAGCAATACATCTTGAAAACGGTCAACGTGTATACTTCACTGAAGAAAATGTTCTCCAAATAGCGCTTGAGGCTCCAAAAACGACACTAACTGAATTTTTCACATTGTGTCAAAAATCTGATTTTTTTGGCCAATTCGCAAAAACATTGATATATACTGATGTTCCACGTTATTTCACAATGAACAAATTCGGTAAAAAATGGGAACCACGAAAACAAGGAAAACCACATCCTTCCATCACCGGCATATTCAAGCTAAGACATTAGGGCGACTTTACACAGTACATCCAAAGCAACTTGAGTGCTTCTATTTACGTTTGTTATTGGTGAATGTTCCCGGACCAACGTCTTTTGAATTTCTGCGAACAGTTAATGGTCGAGTATTCAATACATACCAAGATGCATGTCGTGAAGTGCAATTGCTAGAAGACGATAACCATTGGGACTTAACACTTGCTGATGCCGTATTGACATCAACGCCCAATAACATTCGTCAGATGTTTGCAATTACTTTGACGATATGTTATCCATCGCAAGCACAAACTTTGTGGGAAAAATATAAAAATTGTATGACAGAAGACATATTGCACCAAATTAAACAAACAGATCAATGCCAAAACATAGATTATACGCCAGATGTATAATGAAGCGTTAGTGTTTATCGAGGGTTTATGTGTTTTAATTTCAAATTTTGTCTGGTGATTTCCGCCAGACCTTACCATCAGGCTATATTGGCAGCCAAAAATGTTGATGTCGACGAAATTAACTTCCAGATACAAGAGTTGTTACCAGGCGATCTGATGGCTTTTAAATCAATCGATCTGTTGTTAATGAAAATGATGAATTTTTAAATTAACTAGATATACCTGGAATGCCACCACATAATCTTCGATTAAAGATTGGTTCACCTATTATTCTCCTGCGTAATTTGAATACACCTCAATTATGCAACGGTACGCGTTTGGTCATCAAAAAGATCACCGGAAATATTCTTGAAGCAACCATTTTAACTGGAAAGTTTAAAGGAAAAGTGGTCCTGTTGCCACGTATTCCAATGATACCGTCAGATTCTACCATATCCTTCAGAAGGTTACAGTTTCTAATTCGTTTAGCTTTTGCCATGTCTATAAATAAGTCTCAAGGTCAAACAATGTCCATTTGTGGTTTAGATTTGGAAAATCCATGTTTTTCTCATGGGCAGCTATATGTTGCATGTTCACGTGTAGGAAAACCGTCGAACCTATCTGTTTTAGCTAACTACAGGTTAACCAAATATATTGTGCACCGATTACTGCTAAATTAAATTGAAATTAAAAGTGTTTATAATTTAAAATAATAAATATTATTGTCAGA
>NW_020442386.1:108471-110355 GCF_000699045.2 Agrilus planipennis
AAATCCCAAACCAGTAAATTTTTATACGAGTTTTAACGTTTCCGTCTTCGTTCGTAAATAATAATTTCATTGTAATAAGAGGTAACGGTAGTAGAAAATAAATCATGAAGGTCGTCATGTTGTTTTACAAATGGCATCTATATAGAAAAGCATGGTGGTGCCCATGTCTAATGTTCTCCTACCGTTCCCTTAAATAGTTTACAACAATGTAATATGACAAAAACGTTAGCCATAGCAACGCGTGGCCGGGTCAGCCAGTTAACTTATATAAGTTGAATAACAACTAAATAAAGAAACGCTCTGCAAGACAATAGTTGGATGTGGAGGTTTTAATATTTAAATCTTGCTACGTATCGACCAATCAGCCCGTGGCTATCTTTGCAGAATTTACCAAGATTAGTTCAGCATAATAAATTTATGTTGTCTCCAACTTAATGAAATCAAGATATAAAATACACCTATGACATACTTGTTCTGTAATATGTATACATTTTATTTGAAATAAATACATAGGACGTAGTTTTATTTAAAACATCGATATACATATTATTCCTAGTAATATCTATGAATTTTTATATAGATATATTTGTACCTTAAAAACTTTACGAACAAATATACCTTGTTCCTTCGATGTCGTTATAACAGATTTTGACTACATTACTAATCCAGAAAAAATTACGTTACCAAATACCCTCTTTAACAACCAAGAAATTGACAAATGCGTGCTAGTGGGCAGAAATATCCAAAGATGTCTGTAGTGCGGAAAGATGATAATTACAATTACTACGAAATGTCTGCCTGTCAAGCAACTAATCGTGAAGGGGTCTAGTCGATTAAGTATATGAAAACTGTACTCGCGCCCCATGAGGGGTTCTTGCCTTATTTTTATTGTTCTTCATCTAAAATAGCATTACAATTAATCTCATAACCTTATAGTAAGGGAATAATGTAGGTGTCAACCCTAAAGGTATATATATTTTTTTTTCAGTACATTTTGAAGATATTTTAATGAAAATTATACTGTACGTGACCATCTGTAAGCTAATTATGATACATTTTTCTTTTAGATTTTTTGCGATATTGGAAGTCGTAAAAAATTAGAAGTAAATTTTTCGGGGACGTTTTTTTATACTAACCCCCTAAATGACACCTACTCTTGGTTTAATTTTTGACGGTACATACCATACATTAGGCATGAAAAAGTAAGAAAAATCTTTATCAGAGAAAATTTTATAGTGGACAGAAGAAAGCACCACTCTGTAAACCCTTAAACATTTGTACAACAAATGGTTATATAGATGACACAGCAGGTCCCTACAATGGAACAATAAACCACTCATGTATACTGACAATTACATTAGAAGAACCTAACGGACTAAGAACGCTTTTACAACCAGGTGACGTCTGCATTGTTGATCGCGGATTCTGTGATGTAGTGGATTATTTAAAAGATCAAGGTTATCATGTACTTATGCCAGCTTTGAAGGGTAAAAACACAACAGTAAAAGGGGCAAATGCATCACGATTTTTTGCTAAAGTACGTTGGGCTGTTGAAGCTGTACATGGCGCTATTGGTAAAACATTCCATTTGTTCTGAACAATAAGCTTCTACCTGTAGTAAAATCATTGTGCAGAATCGCTGGATACTTTTGGCAAAATTGAATTCTGATGTTGAACTTGAGTAGTAAAGTATGCGGGGATCTATATATGGGTCACGGCTCCCCAAATCTAGGCCATGATCCATCCATCAACATATTACCAATTTTAGATCTTTAGAAGGTCTTTCTAAGTCATTCTTCATCTGAAGAGGTTAGACCATGCCCCTTTTGTCAACAATACCAGAAGCTCTTGTTGAAGACCCTCTGGAATTGTCCTAAAATGGGG
>NW_020442387.1:0-3309 GCF_000699045.2 Agrilus planipennis
TGTTCTCCCTGTAAATCGACGACCTCGCGAACTGTTAAACCCTAATTAAGACATAACAGGACTTCTGTAGATAATACTGACTGGGAACGGGGAACGGGCGATGTGCTGGGGACAAAGGAGTGATGGCGCTCCCCGAGAATGAAGTGACTGATATCATCTATTAGCTGAATTGAGTGAAGTATTTAAAATGCTCTGAACTGGATGAACAGCTTTAAATGAACGTTTTAGAGCCACCTCGATCATTCTTTCGTTATAATTAGGGGAAGATCATCAGAAAGGGAAAGGAAAAATAACGATAAAATTAATTCGGAGTGATTAGTAGCATATTGAATGAAAGCCTTCAAGATCAGCCGGAAAACATTGGAAATGTGATACATTGTAATATTAAATTTTACTGATAATGGCAGTTTAATATATGAGTAGTACATATGATTTAGTTCCAGTATAATCAAGGTTTGGAAAATAAGGATTCACAATGCCCGGTACAGTAGATTTGGACAAGGAGATTGATCAGGGTTACATGTCAGAATTTAATTTATAATAATCAGAATTTAAGAAATAATCAACAATTAAGACCAATATACTAAGTATGCGTCGGTTTTATTTCTTCAATAGAATTGCACAATGTGCAGCAGACGAGTTAAAGTCATCATCATCATAAGGTCGTCAGTCTTAAGACTGGTTCGACACTGACCTCCATTCTTTCCTGAGCTAAACTTCGCATTTCCCTAAAACTAGAACAGCCCACATCCTTAACTATTTGCGAACAGTAATCTAATCTAGGTCTACCTCTACCCCTCCTAACTCCTGNAAAATTACCAAAAGTAGATGCGTCTAAACCTTCAGACGCCAAGATGTCTACTGTCTGGGATAATAAGGTCTCGATCGATTGTCCTCTTTTAACGCGTCTTTTCCTATGCTCTCAACAACCCCTTTAAAAACCGCGCACTCCACTAGCGTCAGCACGACCGAAAGCATCCGTATATCAGCATTTGCAAGAGCAAATAAAATTTACTTATTTACACTTAACCATATTTATCCAAAATTTTACTACTTCCGTCACTTGTGCCTAGTATGGCTCACTACAATTGCTTAGGCACCCAGGATTCAGATTAAGAGCTAAACTTGGTCTAATATTAGAGGAGGGAACACGACTAGGGTTGCCACCCGTACTTTATTATAAAGTATTGTACTCTATTTCGACTGTGCGTACGTTTTACTTATACAAGACACATAAAGTACGCAAAAATACTTCATTTAAGGCCTTAAGTAAACATCGTAATTTTGCTCGTTTGACCGCAGTAGACCGGTCGAGCCTATTGTGAATTTTCTCTAATTTTTCCGAAAACATGAATTTCTATTCTAAATATTATGTTTTAACACTGCGAGATAAATATATATTATGTAATTTTTATATGGTAGCAGACAAAGGTTGACACTAACTCGATACGTTTTCGGATTGGTTTGGTCATTAAAAGCTTTTACAAGTTGATGCTTCTTGTAGGACATGTATTTTCAGTAAATGTTAAAAAATTAAAAAATGGTCTTCGACATGCTTTAGAACAAAGCTTTATCTATATTACTACAAAATTTCAAACCTTTATTCCAAATATTGAACCCATGAAAATTTTATTGCTACATCGGAAGCCTTATATAATAGTCGAAGTGTCGCCTAGATTAAGCTTCTTAATCGTCGTAAAATTTTTACGATCAGTAGATATAAAACCGATGAACGCGAAATGGGAACTGACATTGAGAAGGATAAGTAAACAGATTTATTGTGGACGTATTGGTGTAGTTTGTAAAAAGTACATTATAACTAGGGTTATCTTAAAAAGGGGGCTAACAATGATATGCTTTCTACATTAGCTCGTTGATATGAATGGTGAATAAAACACCTGGCCAAATAAAATACGGTAAGTTCATTCTAAAACTGAAAAGGGCAAGTTTATCAATTGATACTAGTTTGTATATTGTGTATGACAATCAATAAGTAACAATCATTACTTATGGCGAACACAAACTGACGAAAGCAGTTTGTCTTATAATTAATTATGTATTAATTGATTGATCCTAATATGTGCTTGAGCAAAGCTGCCGCGTTGTTTGTACGTTGTTGTTGCATCGACGACAAGTGAACTGTATATGGTTTATTACGGGTGTACTTGCCTGTTGCAGGCAAGTCTTGACTTGAGGACACGGAGAAACTTACACGTGTGAACACGCAACTGTTGCCAATAACGACAAGATGTCGGTTAATCGTTACACACCATACTACATGAATTCGTATCATACCCATTGCACTGCTGACTGATTATGATGTATTATGGTGGTTCAGCTACTCTGCGACTGGATGTTATTAAGCTTCTTGCAGTTTGTCTACTAAGTATGTGACAAACTGGTAATATGTAGTTAATATATGTATGTGCTCTTGATATGCATTGAATATCCCTAGACAAAAATTTATCAGTCTCTCATAAGAGCACATCACTGCAAAATTTATAATTATTGTGGTACATTTAATATTAAAAACGTATATAAAATGAAGAGTTTGCAAACATGTATTTTTTATTTCTATTTTCATTCCAACACATTAATCAGAAGCCTCTCCTTTATTTATCTAACTTTGCCAACAACTGCGAAGGTAAACACATGAAAAATCGATTTGACATTATTGTGCTTTAGGACTGATGTGAACGACCGTTACATTTGTGTTTTTTCAAGCGCCGTGTGGATATATATGAGTAATTAAAATTTGCAGCTTCGTATATTTAGGATGACGGATTTATTAGAATTTCATAATTATTATTAAAAAATAATTATTTGACCTCTTTATTGTGCCAAAGAAATCTGAAAGAAATATAAAATAAGGAGCTTTTTAATACTTAAATTTTCACGTTGGTTCCGTTCGAATATCTTTGTTCGTTTCAGAGAAAAAAATCTTTATTTAAAAATACTTATCGCTATTTTTCTTCTAATATACAGAGTCAAGTGCTGAAATCTATCTATTTTAATTCTACCAGTTGAACACTAAAAAAAATGTGAAGTATCAACCTCGAAAGCTCTTGGTCATACACCTATAAGCTTAACCGTCCTCACGAACGGTTAATTTAGAAATTTAAAAAAGATTATTGAACGCGTATGTTTTGTAGCACGACGTTTCAAACGTTGCAACTGGATTTTGACGTGACAACATCTTATAATTCGATGGAGTCGGCTGCACACAGGAAAAAACGTGACTCATGCGGCGTTACCTCGCTCTGAGGCGTTCCATTTAAGGCTTGAAGTGCAAGCGAGAGCGCGGAACGA
>NW_020442388.1:0-1538 GCF_000699045.2 Agrilus planipennis
CTACGTACTTTCCTATCATCCCTTTTAACAATTCAACTCTGTATACTAACTGCATGACGTCTATAATCCTTACTTTTCCTAATTGCAGTTTTATGATCGGTTTCTTCGGTGATTTAGGCTCAGTATTTCTTCTAAACTACTATCTTATTTGTTCCCTACTTTAATTAACTTGTTTCTAACTCCTCCATATCACCCTTCTTACAATCTCTTTTCAAAAATTAAAAACAGTTTTGACTTATCCTTCCTAATTTCAACTTCACCATTCTACCTTCTTAATTCTAGTCTTCATTTTTCATTCTTGTTTTATTAAAGTTTGTTATCGTTTTATTCCGCATTCTATTATTTAACCACCTCAACATCAGAACACACAACGAGACCAAAATGACACATTTAAAGATATTATCACCCCACTATTAGTAGGGCAAAACTCCTTATTAACTGGATGATAAAACCAGTAGCACAATTTCCCGGGATTTTTAAGTAATTATCCTGCACAAATTATAACTACCAACTTTCAGATCGACTATAATAGAAATACATTTCTTTATTTTCGTAATTTATCATTTAACTGCACTATTCTGCTTTCGATTTGTATTAAAAAATATTAAAGAAGCTTCTTCTAGTCATCGTGGTTGCTAAAAACTGCCATATAACAAATTATACCTTCTCTTGGAAGGGGTTGATTGGTCGACTGCAGGGGCGTAGTGCATTATGGGTTCTTGCCACAGGGTAGAACGATCGATAAGAAATATTACCTGCAAGTTGCGCCAAACAATCTGCCAGAAACGTTCGGATTTGGAAAAAGAATAAAAATTGACTTTCGTACCTCGAAAACAACACACTAATAATGGCGCAGCCGCCGTATTCCCCAGATCTGTTCACCTGTGCCTTTTTTTTGTTCCCGAAACTGAAGAGGCCCACGAAAGGACAACGCTACGCTACGATTGAGGAGATAAAGACGGCATCGAAGGAGGAGTTGAACAAGATCACAAAAAATGATTTTTCGAAGTGCTTCGAGGATTGGAAAAACGTTGGCACAAGTGTATAGAGTATATGGTGGGCATGGATTACTTTGAAGAAAACAAAATAGATATTCATGAATAAAAAAAAAATACAACGTGTAATTATACAACACGCTACTGAAGTGAAACTTCTTCAAACACACAAACATGCCTGGATAGGGGTTAAGGAATTGGTTTAATGGTATTATTTATCATCATCATCATAAGGTCATCAGTCCTAAGACTGGTTGGACACGTACCTCCATTTTTTCCTATCCTGAGCTAAACTACGCATTTCCCTAAAACTAGAACAGCCCGCATCATTAACTATTTGCGAACAGTAATCTAATCTAGATCTACCTCTGCTCCTCCTAACTCCTGTTTCTGTCTCTAATATGTCTCTGACTAGACCTTAATGCCTGAGAAGGTGTCCTACCAACCTATCTCGCCTATTTTTTATTGACTTCCATAGAGTCCTCTGTTCTCCTATTCTTTCCAATACCTCTTCATTTCTAACCTTTTCTACCCACGATATCC
>NW_020442388.1:6643-7495 GCF_000699045.2 Agrilus planipennis
TCCTACCAACCTATCTCGCCTATTTTTTATTGACTTCCATAGAGTCCTCTGTTCTCCTATTCTTTCCAATACCTCTTCATTTCTAACCTTTTCTACCCACGTTATCCTCATCATCCGCCTATAACACTACATTTCGAACGCTTCTAACCTTTTCTTTTCCGCCGCACTCACCGTCCATATTTCGCACCCGTAGAGCACCGCGCTCCAAACATACACCTTTAACAATCTTTTTCGAATTTCTAAATTAATCGTTCGCGAGCATACAAGTAACTTCTTTTTATTGAAGGCGACACGACTCTGCGCTATCCTCTGCTTTATATCCCTACTACTCCTTCCGCCCTGACTTATCTGACGTCCTAGATACCTATAATCGGCCACTTCTTCTAAAATTTCGTCTTCTATCTTTAAATTAATCATGGGAATAATAATTATTACCATACAACATTTGAACCTGAATTAGGCTCAGGCTTGCTTAAACGCTGGTTAGTACGGTTTTACAGTTTGTGGCCAATATTGGACCAAATAAGGTTGAATATTGTTTAAAAACATCAGCCTGTATACTATATCTGATCAGTGTTATATTGTAATATTTAAAAAGTAACATCTTGAGGCAGTGCACAGTGCATTTCATGATAGCACCCCAATGCAGACGATGTAAAAAACAGAGCCGTCAATGATTGAGAACAGTTACCAGTTTTATAGCCGTGTTATAATTGACGAAATCGTACCAACTTAGAACTTGCACAACAGCTGGACCCAGATTATTAATAGTAGTTACCATTCGATTGACAAAGTTAGTACTAATACCACAAACTATAAAAATAAGTTAAGGATGAAAATATCAAACAAAAA
>NW_020442389.1:0-1318 GCF_000699045.2 Agrilus planipennis
TTTCGCCTAAATTTTTAATAAAACATTTAAATGAGAACGGCATTGTTCAGCATTGAATGAACATAAAAAGATATCACGTGGATAAATACTGCACCTTTGCAATTCATTATTACCCATATTATAATTACATCATTGCACATTATAGTTCTTGAATAAATCAATCAAAATTGATTAGAATATCCGCTCTGTTAGCCGTCTAAGAATAATTCAATAATGTATAGATCTGAAAGGAATATAGTTTTTTATATTGTAGTTAATTAAAAATAGAATTGAAGCTTTTGATAACATTAAAAGCTGTGGATAATTTCAATTTTTTTGAGCATTAAAACGGTTTAAATATGTAACTGGGCATGTAAAATATGGTAAGAAGCGTTGGAAGGAATACGTACATCACAATGGCATCCGCGCTATCTGAAATTGCTTTAAAATATGCAAATTCCAGAATCCTTGCTAGTCTACATTGTGAAAATATTCAAAACTGTCTCCGTTTTCTTATCATCAGCTTCTCTAATTCTTCCCTCGTCGGATAACAATGATGAGCGCTTTAACATTTCAATTGTCGAATAATATCATTCACCCTGTAGGTGCATCACCAACTTGTTTAAAAAATGGACACGTTTCGCTCAATTTGAAAGGGGGTGAAACATGTTTAAAAAATTTTGTTATACGTATATGCTAGGATCAAAGTCCGATAACGACCACGACTAGTATAGTCGTTCGAAAAAACGATCACTGTTTGTAGTGGTCGTTTTCAGAGATGTGATTTATTTGAAATACTTACATTTAAAATGTTATTTATTTAAAATACTTTTCTAAAGTCCTCCTAACAGTTTCTGAGATGTATCTGATGAAAAAACGAGATTTTTTTTAAATATTTCTTTAATAAAAAATTATTCCCACGGTTTTAAGTGTGCGCATACTGAAATTGTGTTTTGGAAGTAATTCCAACTAAAATTTAGCTTACTACCCTTTTCATCCAAACATTAGGTACTACTCTTCAAACGACTAAGATTAGCAATGGTCGTTTCCAACCAACCACGTCTTTGACGAACTTTGATCATAACATATACAGTAGTGACGAGTTGACAGTCAAACACAGGGATACTGTATTTCATGCAGTCTTGAAAGGGTGACATATTATTTTAGAAAATACGACGTGGTATAGAAAAATTGGTACTAATGCTTTCAGTGTTATTCATCATCATCATCATAAGGTCGTCAGTCCTAAGACTGGTTGGACACGTACCTCCACTCTTTCCTATCCTGAGCTAAACTTCGCATTTCCCTAAAACTAGAACAGCCCACATCCTTAACTATT
>NW_020442389.1:1864-3403 GCF_000699045.2 Agrilus planipennis
TCTTTTATTATTATAAATAATAATCTGTCATTTAAACGCAATTTTAAGCTTTTGAGGTGTTTAATGCTTTGTTCGAAAGATTTTGAATGTTTGGCTAGTTTAGGAAAATTTTCAGAGAAGTAGGTAATATTTTCAGATACTTATTTACGATTAGGCATGTTCGTAAAAAAACTATATTTCACACGTTCACCAAATTAAGATATTTTAGCTGTTGTGATATAAAAACGAAATAATTACGACAAAGTAACCTGTAATTAAAAGGTTCGGTGAACTTCTTACCTTACCTGTGCCTAGGGACGAGTCTCTGATATTCTATTTTTTCTAGCACGGTCTCCTTTACTAGGTACCTATTCCTTTTTGTTTTAATTGTTTTAACTGTTGATATAGAGCCCTAAAAATACTAATAGGTATTCTTTATTAAAACTGTAGTATCCCTTCAATTAATAATTAATACAGTTTAAAGTTACAAGGAAGGTAATTTACGTGAAATGATCTATCACATTTTTCATAACACGTATTTTGAAAGAGCACACTGTTGCTCAGAATGAAAAAGTTAAACACCAAAAATGCCGTTGGTTTCAAAACCGAATAAACCTTAATGCACTTGTAGTTACAAATAAATGTAAATGTACTCGATAATGGTAATGTAATTAGCACCATACCTTAACAGGTTGGTCCGTTATTAAAAGACAAACAAGCAAGTATGTTGCAAAGAACATAAAGTAATAACCGCTTTTGGTTAAAACATCGATAGCTACAGTTTAAACAAATGAAAGCGTTTGTTTGTAATTACTTCATGTGGTTATGTAGATTTGGCAAATTAGAATTTTCTTTATCGGGCCAGGTATGGTTTTATTGGTAATTGTTCGTTTAATAATTTTCGCCTAAATTTTTAATAAAACATTTAAATGAGAACGGCATTGTTCAGCATTGAATGAACATAAAAAGATATCACGTGGATAAATACTGCACCACACAATGTTATTCTTTCTCCATCAGGAAACTGATCTTTTGATCTCGCAATTTTGTCAAATTAACGAAATTTTGACAGTGGTTAGGGGATAGCCTAAGGATCAACATCTATATTATGCCAAAGGACGGTGCACCCTAAGGGTGGTTGCCACCCTATCTCGGGGATAGAAATTTTTATTATAATTTGACCACAATAGAATAGAAATTAGTGTTCTATACATTTTTTTTTAAATAAATACTTTTCGAGTTATTCGCGATTAAAGTATCAGTTTTTCATAGAAAACACGGAGAAAATGCACAACGAAAATTGACCATAATATTAAAGCGATATTTACAATTTGTCCCTCTAGCCCGTTGCTTCGTATGCGAAAATAATAAAAATTACAACAAATAAATTTACTAGGTATTTTAGCTGATATTACAAATTTATTTGTAATAATTAAGAAACTTGAAATAATTTTTAAAGAAAGACGTCGAAATTGAGATTATTATAAGTTATCTAATAAATTCTACTACGTATTTCTACGGTAAATTCAGTCATTTACAATCGAAAATTGTAATTTTTGC
>NW_020442390.1:0-1872 GCF_000699045.2 Agrilus planipennis
CTCTGAATTAACAATTTTATCGTTCGAGTCTCTCATATAGTGAGAGATCCATAAAAACACCTAGGCAATAACTGAGAGACCGTGAGAGACGCTGAAAGACTCTGAGAGACTGAAAAGTTTTGTCTAGGGGATTCTAGAGACTGAGCAGCAACGTCCTTTTTATGCCTATTTAGACTTATATGATCCTAATAATACCCTACCTAAATCCTCTTTTGACATACCCTATTTCAACCGTATACAACAGTATTCTGTATGTATTTGAGCTGTTCTAGTACTAATGGTGCTACCCTACCTGACCCCTTTTGCGTCATATCCCATAGAGACTGATCTGGCCCTAATGTGGATACCTTTTTATTGCATGCCCCATTAAGACTAATGTGAAAATCCTATTTCAATCCGGCAATTAGCGGCATGCCATATTTAACCCCATCTGACTCTATTTAGTTTGATGGACCCTTTTACGATAAGCCCTATTAAGACCGATATAACCCTGATTAGGATACCTATTTGCTGCCTGACTGACAATGAGTACAAATTGAACTAAGGCTTTGTATTTAAGATCCAGACCCTAATGTGGGATCTAATTGAAGTCAAGGACCAGATCAGAACCCTAAAAAATTTTCATTCGATAAGCTGCGTTTCTGTACACTTTTTTCGACTGTAAGTGACTGAACAACGAACTATTCCAACTATTCACTAAACTTAGCAGTCAATAAAATGTTTTCAGTAAATATGTACCTACCTATTACATACCGCGAATTCGTATTAGACTGGCACATTTTTTTGTAATTAACACCCATATACCATCTGCACCAAATGCTTTCCTTATTACCGCTTTGATGTCTGTACCCAAGTAATAAATACCGGTTAGCTTTTACTTTTAAGTAAATATGTCGAGTTAGGGATGGCTACCGCTAACGTTTATTCATGTCCATTTTGAAATTTGTCGTAAAAATTTGCCGTAACTTCCTCTTCCAAGTACCTACTTAAGCGTTAGAAAGTTTTTTACATAACATAACAGCTACACATTAAAGATGTTTTTCTTCGTGTGGTTGTTTAATAAAATAATTAAACATTTTTGCAATCTCATTCACAGCTACTTAACACCGCTCGTTTTAGCTCAATTGTTGCTTCCAGTTTTGTATTAGAAAGATGAAAATCTTTTTAACCGGCAGTCCTTTTTTCTGAAAGATTGTGTAATTCGTATCACGTTAATGTAAATAATTGATTAAAGTACCTTTTACCGAGCAAATTTAACGCCAATTAAAATATATAAACGTAGCGGTTAATTAGCTCGTTTATCTAACAGGATCTTTATGATATGAGGATTTACTTTTATCGTTAACGTATGTAAGGAAAATTATTATAATAATAGTAGACAATTGACAATTGACAATTCACAGTTGCAGACTGGAAAACTTTCTATGTTTAATGTTGATTTCCTTGTTATAATTGATATAATTAAACCGTTTGAATATTGTCCTGTTAACTGTAACGCAGCGTAATAAATTAATTATAAAATTGGATTAAGCTTTAAGGATTTCAAATCGAATGAAAATAATAAGTATACTTTTCAGAAAATACTACAAACGGCACAGTGAACGCCATCTGTAGCACGATGCTACATTTTAGGATTACATCGTGCTACAGATGGCGTTCACTATGCCGTTTGTAGTATTTTCTGAAACGCACTGTTAAGACAGCAGGTAAAAGTTGGTCTGTGTTCTGTCGGAGCTGCCTGCGACGCGCTGATGAGATCCAAAAAGATCGAAATCGCGATCCGCGTCTGGCAGTTTCGACAGAATACAGACCACTTCGAATTATTTTATTCGATTAAGCTAACGTGCCTATCACGTTGAGGTTGGCTACGCC
>NW_020442390.1:3043-4063 GCF_000699045.2 Agrilus planipennis
GTTGGTCTGTGTTCTGTCGGAGCTGCCTGCGACGCGCTGATGAGATCCAAAAAGATCGAAATCGCGATCCGCGTCTGACAGTTTCGACAGAACACAGACCACTTCGAATTTTTTTGTTCAACACAAAGATTCTTTCGGTCGTTTATAATTAAACATTTAGTAAATTTGTATTTAAAACCATACGTATGAATTCAAATTATACTAATTTAGTCAATATGGGAAGCAATTGTTAAAATGGAAAGAAGAGTAGTCTTTTAAGGGATTACTTAATCTAGATTGAGATATCTTCATAAATCTCGACTTCCGTTTACACAGTTTAAGCGCACACACTGATGTGTGTCTACGTTTCTTAGGGCAGACGGAAATCACCAAACAAATTGCTTAACTCATTCTTCCTTTTGTGGGGTCGAACCGCAACACGAGACTCCCTTATCTGTTGTTCTTACATTATACGGCCCGTTAGAGCTCTCGCTGGAGTGTAACATACACTATCAGAACAATTTTCTCAAAAGCTCTTCAAGTAACCTCTCCGGGGATTTCTGCAGTTGCGATTAAGTAATGTTCGACCGGGGAAATTGAATCTTCATTTAAACGGTGTCATTTTAATCAGCTAATCGTTATTGTACACTTAGGAGAACATTACAAGTGTAGAGCAATCAGTTGAAGAGATAACATCAGGTTATCTATTTGGTATTTATTAAACCTAATTGTAATAACTGACAATAAATTAGTAAAAGCTTTCGCAGCTAGTAGGTGAACTCGATGTATGGGTTCCCCATGTTCTCACAGCAGTTTTGTATTAGAAAGATGAAAATCTTTTTAACCGGCAGTCCTTTTTTCTGAAAGATTGTGTAATTCGTATCACGTTAATGTAAATAATTGATTAAAGTACCTTTTACCGAGCAAATTTAACGCCAATTAAAATATATAAACGTAGCGGTTAATTAGCTCGTTTATCTAACAGGATCTTTATGATATGAGGATTTACTTTTATCGTTAACGTATGTAAGGAAAATTATT
>NW_020442391.1:0-2128 GCF_000699045.2 Agrilus planipennis
AAAAGCGATGTCACTGTTAAATATTTGAATATAAGAACGCTATTGATACATGCTAAAATCAGACATATTGTCAATAAACGAATTTCAAATGAAAGAGAAAGTGGGTTTCGGTCCGTTTCTTGAATCATTCTGTCCAAAAGTCTCAATGGCCACCGTTCGCAAAAACTTCGAGTTTTTGATTTACTTAACCTAGCCATTCTGGTGCTAGTTTTCGTACTCTAGGTTGATATACGAGGGTGGATTGATAAGTTTCCGGCCTGACCAAGAAAAACAAGGTTTTTAAAAATTTTTTTTTTTTATTTCTCAACATAATCTCCTCCAAGGCTGATANAACCGATGAGGCTTACAATATAATTAAAAGGAATTTCAAAGAAGTAGGGTACAGTAATAATATAAGAAACGAAACAAGAGTCATTTTGATAGAAAGTGAGGAAAAGACAGATAGGTAGAAAAGATATTTAAAAAACCTATACGCAGGGCAAAAGTTAGGAGATGTATTAGAGAAGGAAGATATGTGGACATAGGTGAGGTAGAATACCCCACAGTGAGAGAAGAGTTTAATTTATCAATAAAATTAAAGAATAATAAGGCACCAAGTATATAGTAGAATACAGGCAGAAAGCATAAAACATGCAGAACAAGAGATTAAAGATCATATGTTTAGGCCAGTTAGTCATACATACGAGACGGGGAAAATCCCGGAGGACTATAAACGGAGCGTGGTACTAGCCATAGCTAAAAAGAGAGGCGGGAATAGGTGCGAGACATTTAGAACAATTAGCTAACAATTAGCTAAACTTCCCATCGTCAAATCTTAACTAGAATCCTACAGGGAAGGATAGAAAAAAGGGTGAAAGAACTATTAGAGGAACACCTAGAAAAAATAAGGGAACGCGAAAGAACATGTATAATAAAATAAAAGAAGTTGTTAAATTCCGTACTCCTTTAAACTGTTCAACATCAGTCAGAGCGTCCGTGCTCGCTCAGATTGAATTAAGTGGTTTAAGGGTTAAAATTAAATCCATAACTCCCTCCTTCTCATTAATAGTATCAAAAAACATCAACCTATCATACGAAAAATTGCACCAGAGTAGCAGTTGGATTAGGTAAGTTTCTCATGTTTCATTTCAATCGACCGAATCCCCTTAGTTTTCAAAAACTGCGAGGGAAAATAGGTTCCGATCGATTGTTGACTTACAGCCGTACAAACTTTATGAATTAATATGTGTACTGTTGATAAGTATTCCGCAGACTAGAATGACAAGGAGAGTACAACACGTTATGTACCTATAAAATGTGCGCTAAACGCGATATCACAAATCAGCGAAATACAGAAGGGGTCGTTCAAGTATTACGTAAACAAATTTTTTTGCAATTATTAACCCCCTGTTCCCCCTCGTCAACAAAAGTAAGCAAAGCTCTTACCCCCCTCCTATGCTTACGTAAACATTGGTACATGCATTTTTTAATGTGTTCTGGTTTCTTTATTGATTCATGAGCAGCAGTTATGAGTCCCTGAAAATTCTTTTTCAGTCATAGACAAGTAAGAGTTGAAATTTGTAGTCATACCAGAATCGACTAAATTTTGTAAAAAATCTTGAAAAGTAAAAAAGTAAATACTACTGACATAATCACCATCCAGACTCCCATACCCCGTGTCATCAAAAATATGCAAAGCAAAGATCCACCAACCCCCTGTAGTTCTACCGTAATACTTCAATGGTCCCAGAAAGCGTTTTGAATAAAAAGTAGTGATCGATTTCTGGTTTCTACAATTGCTTACAACATAGACTTGTACAGACTCATATATATAGTCATCATAAGGTCATCATTCCTAAGACTGGTTAGACACGTACCTCCAGTTTTTCCTATCCTGAGCTAAACTCAGCCTTTCCCTAAAACTAGAACAACCCACATACTTAACTATTTGCGAACCGTAATCTAGGTCTACCTCTACCCCTGCTAACTCCTGTTTCTGCCTCTAATTTGTCTGTGACTAGACCTTCATGCCTGAGAAGGTGTCCTACCAACCTATCTCGCCTATTTTTTATTGACTTCCATAGAGTCCTCTGTTCTCCTATTCTTTCCAATACCTCTTCATTTCTAACCTTTTCTACCCACGATATCC
>NW_020442391.1:3214-3743 GCF_000699045.2 Agrilus planipennis
TAGGGTTTATACAAAAACCGACATTTTAGAAAACCGGTTTTCGAATAGTAATTTTTCCAGAAAACCGGTTTTAACCGCTTTCGAATTTTTATAAAAAAATTTTTTGCTCGAATATTCTGTAATTCGAACAAAAAATTTTAACAGAAAATTTAGAGTGATTAAAAGCAGTTTTTGACTGAAATTATTTACTGTTCAGTTTTATTGATAGTAAAATTTTTTTATGCAATTTAGTAGAACAAAGAAATAATAGTTGACCAGGATTAAATAACTTTAAAAACAATTATTCGCTGTTTATGCATAATTTTCACATATAAGGATGTAAATCTTTTTATAATAGTGAAACGAGTTATTCAGCAAAGGGTTCGAATAAATAAAAACAATATATTTTCATATTTTTCTTTTACATCTGGTACATTTGGCTACATTTGTCATTTTCAAATTTGGATGTAAATTTATTTATAATAGTGAAACGAGTTATTCAGCAAAGGGTTCGAATAAATAAAAACAATATATTTTCATATTTTTATAA
>NW_020442392.1:0-773 GCF_000699045.2 Agrilus planipennis
AGGTCAAAAACCTCCTCGATCAGTTGTTTGCCAGCAAAGACCAAAAATTTTATGAGCGTGGAATTATGCTACTACCAGAAAGGTGGTAAAAGGTGTTGGTATTTGTTTATTATACGAAAACTGTCTTTCATTTCCACAAGAAAAAAACGAAATGACTTTCCGAACAACCCTATAGTTACATTTTCATTAAAATGTCTGATTAATCAGCGAATGAAATTATTTATGATAAAGTAAAACTAATTATTGATAGTTGTGACGATAGATCTATGTTGCTGTCTGAGGAAAAGTACGAATTGCTTGTACGAGAAGTTGAGCATGCTCAAAATGCGCGCAAAAATCAGGAGTCTCAGCAATATAAGTGTTCAGTGTAACTTTCTTCCTAGAACTGAAAAACAATTATAAGAAATTTAATATTGTTGAAATGATTCGGCGAGAAAAACCGAACCCATCTTTGGTATCCAATTATAGTTGTCAATAATTGAATTGTTTCCTAAAAACTGAAAAATGGATTGAAATTCATTTATTTTACAAGTACAATATAAATCTCATTGTACGCAGGTAGAAAGCGGCAAATAATACAAGTCGAACATTAGGAACGCGTTGTGAGCGTTCAACAATTGACAAAACGCGTTCCGGCTGTTTAACAGTTACCAGAACGCGTTGCGAGCGTTTAAAAACAGCCAAAACGCGTTCTGTGCGTTCGAAGGCAGCCAGAACGCGATGTGGCCGTTTTTTCCGGCCACTGAGCGTTTTCGGTCTTCGGGCCTAACATA
>NW_020442392.1:826-3615 GCF_000699045.2 Agrilus planipennis
GTTTAACAGTTACCAGAACGCGTTGCGAGCGTTTAAAAACAGCCAAAACGCGTTCTGTGCGTTCGAAGGCAGCCAGAACGCGATGTGGCCGTTTTTTCCGGCCACTGAGCGTTTTCTGTCTTCGAGCCTAACATATACATATAAACGTTCCGCCAAGTTGTATCTAATACTTGGTAACGAAGTATGTATTGGCCAAATTGGACAGCTACGCATTTACGTTTTTTGTTTGTTTTACTTTAATGGGGCGTTTTGACTTTTAAAATGTTCTAAACAAAGAACAGTGGCAACATTTTCTATTATTGTACGTAGCATCCCGTATATTCAATCACCAAAAAACTGCAATTTCTCAGACAAACTAGATAAAACATTCCACATTCTAAGAACAATAGTGACAGAAAAATTAAATTTCTTATTTTTTCGTATGTGAATAAAAAAGGTGAACTCTAATTGGATCTAATGCAAGAGCTCCTTTTTGTGATTTTATTTTTCTTATTGTATTAGAAGCGTACTGTTCTAAATACTTATATTTTTGTTTACTGTTGTTTAAATACGCATGTAATAGTTAATGAAGCTATTAATACTTACGTAATTAAATCTCAAATCGGGATGCATATAGTCGACCCCTGTAAGAAGAAAATTGAATAGGAGTGAAAATAAATTAGGCAAATGAGGGTGAATATTAATTAAGTATTGTAGACGTACTTGACATAACGGTCATGTTGATTAAGGCGAAAACAGAGCCGCAAAATATCCGTCAAAATGAAAATATGTGAACTTTGCATATATCGATTTTCAATTACTGTGAAAACGTTCAAGTGTTTGCTGATTAATACATGCATATACATATGTGCTCCCACATACACTGTCTAGTAATATAATTTTATATATAGGATACTCGTTGTCTTTGAATTGGATTAATTTAGCAATTGGTTATGCAAAACATGTGTAGAATGATTAGTGCTCTATTCGTGTAGCATTCGTTTATTGCTACAAATAAAATTGATAGTTAATATTTATAAGAAGAAGAGAAATAGGCAGTTATGGAGCTGGAGCTGCAACGTAGAGAAGTAAATATTAGGAAGGGAGTTAGATAGGGATGCACATTGTCATCGCTACTTTCTAATCTATACATCGAAGACGCGATTAACGTCAAGACAGTACAACTGTAGGGATAGATATAGAGGGACAAAGGATTAGTATGCTTAGATTTCCAGATGATATAGCAGTATTAGCATCTCTACAAAACAGTATTGCATGAAAGTAAAACAAAAATACTGGTATGCAAAGGAAGAAAAAGTAGGGATAGAGCGAATGTATGGATGAGACGAAAAACTAGAAGTGGTATCTAGGAAGTCAGATAAGTCAGGACGGAAGAAGTAGTAGGGATATAAGGCAAAGGATAGCGCAGGGTCGAGTCGCCTTCAATCAAAAGAAGTCATTTCTATGCTAGCGAAAGAATAATTTAGAAATTCTAAAAAGATTGTTAAAGGTGTATACTTGGAGCATGGCGCTGTACGGATGCGAAACATGGACAGTGGGCGCGGCGGAAAAGAAAAGGTTAGAAGCGTTCGAAACGTGGTGTTACAGGCGAATGATGAGGATACCGTGGATAGAGAAGGTTAGAAATGAAGAGGTATTAGAAAGAATAGGAGAACAGAGGACTCTATGGAAGTCAATACGAAATAGGCGAGATAGGTTAGTAGCACACCTTCTCAGGCATGAAGATCTAGTCAGAGACATATAAGAGAAGTAGATGTAGACCTAGATTAGATTACTGTTCGCAAATAGTTAAGGATGTGGATTGTTCTAGTTTTGGGGAAATGCGAAGATTAGTTCAGGACAGGAAAGAGCGCAGGTGCGTGTTCAACCATTTTTAGGATTGACGACCTTATGATGATGAATACTTATAAGTAAGTCAGTGAGTGATCCTGAGTCAACAATTTAGGGCATTCTACTTCAGTATAAAATAAAATGAATGAGATTGAGGTGGATGATATGTGGTTTCAACAAGACGGTGCCACATGCCCTACAGGCTGTGAAACAATTCAATTACTGCATGAGGCATTTCCTGACCGTGTACATTCTCGTTCCACTGATAAGAATTACCTCCCTATATCGTGTGATGAACCAACATTGGATTTCTTTTTATGAAGTCGAAGGTTTATGCCAACAAGTCCGCAAGCACGCGTGCATTGAAAGAGGAAATGCAACACTTCACAATGAAATTCAAACACATTTATGCAAAATGGTCACGAAACATTTCGACAAAAGGGGGTGTATGTACCAGCAAAGCCGTGGAGGTCATTTGCTTGATGTGTTATTCCATACATAACCTTATCTTAGGTACTTTACGATCCAATAAAAAAAACACAATTTGTTTTTATTCAAATCTTGCGTCTATCTAATGAATTATTTTAAAAAGCTTCTGAAGCTATTTTCTTACCAGCAATTTTACATGAAATTAATATTTGTCGAATAGCGTAAGAAACTTCGTTCCTACCGGATGTCCCACAAGACCACACATCTTTCTTTATTTATTTTGGTGTCTAGCGCTTTATTCATTCCAAGAGGAATAATTGCATGAAAACCCCTTTATAATACTTAATTAAAGCTCTATTTTCCCGTTGATGGTAAATTTGAACTCCTAGCTCAACTAAAAGTTCACTACAGACTTTGATGATCAATGATACTTACTAAAATAATTTAATTCGAAGTGGTCTGTATTCTGTCGAAACTGCCAGACGCGGATCGCGATTTCGATCTTTTTGGATCTCATCAGCGCGTCGCAG
>NW_020442392.1:10349-12308 GCF_000699045.2 Agrilus planipennis
CGTGTCCTATTTTTATATTAGATCCAGCCCTACTTTTAAACCAAAGTATTTACCAAAAGTTTTGTTTATTTATGTTAATTTTAAGTTATATTATTTATTTATTATTTTAACTTTCTTTAGTGTCTCCAAATACATTGATCTTATAAACACAAAATCACTTGAATAAATGTGAAAACTCTTACCATCGTCCATAATGGCTGTGGTGACATTTTTTCCAGTAACTCCTTGTGCCCAAGCTGCTTCAACATTTAAGTCTAATTTTGGTTTACCCCCATTTTGACCAGTATTTTTAAGATACCACTGTAGTCCAAAGAAGGGATCTGTAGGATCATCGTGAGGTGCAATGTTGTGGACTAAGTTTTCGACTTTAAGAGGCTTATAACCCCTTTTCACCCTTATAAAACCTGGTTGCTGTATTGCAGTGCGAACCTGGAAAAAAGTGAGATTTCGTTACAAACGAAGAAGTATTTAAACTTGGTAATAAATTAATTGCAAACTACAGGGGTATTTTAGGTAAATAACATATTTTACTTGACCAAGTGAGTCATTTTCTGAATGCGCCGGAAACGAGCACGGGGGAATAAAAGAGGGAGAAGCGGGTGCTTTTCAATCAATGCCACAGTCGCTTCAGTTTAATTTTGCCGCTTTTGGATTATAAAGTGAAAATTGTAAATCTTTTATTACTATTTATTTAAGATTCGTGAAGCAATCGGTAGTATAGCAATAAAAGGGGGTCACACTCTACAAACTGTTTAAATAGAGAGAAAGATGCACAATTTTTATAGTACCAGTACCAGCAGTGTTAGTTACCTGCGACCAGCCGAGAAAGATAAGAGCATGCATCTTTCTTTTCCTTGTGCTAGGTATATGGGTTAGTAGACTTATTGTTCTAGTAATCTACGATAAATTTTCCCTAATCGGCGCCATGTTTTTAGGCTCTTCCCATTTGACGGATCCCAATAGAAGATACACTATCTCAGTCTTTACCCAGCNAAAAGGCGATTTATGACATTTTCAACTGTTTTTATTACACTGACTATGTTTAAAAAAACCTGTTGACATGTCCGGGTTCTGGATTTTAAAATCCGGGGTTTTCACGCGTCTTGTCCTGATTTCCAAATTTAAGATATGGCAACCCTAGGTATGCATGACACTAATTTTATATGAAAAAGCATTAAAGCCAAGTTTCAAGTAAATCTGACTATAAATAAAACACCATGCTTAACCATAGACAACATTACGTTTAGCTGTCAGATACATGATGATAAAAATGACTAAATCTAATTTTAAGGTCTGAGAATAAATAAAAAGGCGATTTATGACATTTTCAACTGTTTTTATTACACTGACTATGTTTAAAAAAACCTGTTGACATGTCCGGGTTCTGGACTCTAAAATCCGGGGGTTTCACGCGTCTTGTCCTGATTTCCAAATTTTAGATATGGCAACCCTGGGTATGCATGACACTAATTTTATATGAAAAAGCATTAAAGCCAAGTTTCAAGTAAATCTGACTATAAATAAAACACCATACTTAACCATAGACAACATTACGTTTAGCTGTCAGTTGCGTTTTGTTATACCATTTTTAACAAATGAACGGCTAGACTGATGATTTGATTTATAATTTTTTCGACTTGCTGTCATTTGCGTTTTGTCATTCCATGTCAATTGCGTTTACATATACTACGTTTTTCTCGTGGAACGTGATAAAAAGTATCCTATGTCCTTCTCCCGGTTGTAAGCTACCTCCCTACCAATTTTCAGCCAAATCGGTTCAGCCGTTCTTGAGTTATAAATGGTGTAACTAAGACGACTTTCTTTTATATGTATAAGTAGATTCTAGTTTATAAGACATCACTTTTAGGGCTTAGCACTTTCCTCTTAACGCTGTCGGCGTTTGTGATTCTGTAGAATTACGCTTTTGTAGCAAGTGGTCCGGAACAACAATTAGTAACT
>NW_020442393.1:0-395 GCF_000699045.2 Agrilus planipennis
AGCCTAAAAACATGGCGCCGATTAGGGAAAATTTATCGTAGTTCCTATAGTGTACCGTGCAATTTCCAAGTTTTTAAATTACGATAAAATGATAAATATTGACACAATATGTTATTGGGCTGACACAAAGCCTCGGAAAGGAAATTAGGTTGAAGGTGAGCGTGTTTTTAATGCCAATCACATTATAAAATTTGCAAATAACAAACCGGAAGCTAGCCTTCAAATTCCGTCAAGTTTACAGCCTACTTTTTACAAACTTCCGATTTAAAAAGTAATTCACGTTATATAATTGGTGAGGTGATTCTGGGTGATTTAAGCAATATCATATCAATGACTTGCACGTGCAAAGCCGATTTAAGAGAACGTTGCAAACACATTATTGCAACTTTGTTGTA
>NW_020442393.1:2124-3582 GCF_000699045.2 Agrilus planipennis
ATTACTGTTCGCAAATAGTTAAGGATGTGGGCTGTTCTAGTTTTAGGGAAATGCGAAGTTTAGCTCAGGATAGGAAAGAGTGGAGGTACGTGTCCAACCAGTCTTAGGACTGACGACCTTATGATGATGATGATATCAAATAGCCCAATGCCTATTAATGTTTAGACACAAATGTATGTTTGATAAAAATTTTGCTTACTTCGTGATTTTTTGTTCCATTGTTATCTTTGCTATCTTCTGGGAAGCATTCTTCGGTAAGAATGGGTGTCGTCAAACTAGCATTAGTCACACCGGCGCCACCCCCATGAGGGTCAGAGTGAACGATAGCGGTATGATTTACCATGCTGACAATGGCCACACTCAAATTTACCTTTAAACCATAAATTATGCCCATCCCTATGCACCCCAGAATGGCCAGGCCATATCGAGTTGGAATGCATTCTATAAAATAATATTTAAACTCAGACTAAAATTGAATATATAGTGGAACATGGTTATAACAGCATTGGTTGTAACGACAACTCTGATGTAACGTTAGTTGTTAATAGTTCCGCAAATTTGCCATTCAAAGCAAGACGAAGATCAAGACTGTTCCAATCTTGATATTGATCTTGATCTTGCAATTGTTCAGTGTGTCTTGTAAATGCGTACAAAACAAACTTTCGTTTATAACGACACCCGGTTATTACGTTAAAGTAACGTAGGTCGCTAGAATTACCCTATAATCAAGTTCTTTAGTGTACTTTCATGTTTCTGTGTCCCCGAAAATTGAAATTTACAATAATTATAAGTTTCATTAAAAAGGGACCGTAAATTTTTAATTTTTTAAAATAATTAGCTTCACACTCTCAAACTGAAATGCTCATTGTGTAGGTACATACTACATATCTACGTCACTTTTACTATCTGATATCATATTACAGTAAATAATTGTCCTATTGACCTGAAATTTTTTTTAATTGATGTCTGCCGGCTTTATTGCTACTAGCAGACTTAAATTAAATTTATTTTGCAAGCGTGTTTTTTTGTACTTAATGGTTCTATTTTTATACACATTATATACGAAATGGATTTAAAATTCAATTTTCCACCGTAAACTTTGAAAACCAAAAAATTTTAATGGTATAGGCCTACGTATATTGTTGTTGGTATTCGAAATATATATTATCTTATCTTATTATTGACAAAATCGATGTTAACATAACTATGAAGCACATCAGTCAATATTGTATTAAAAACAGGATACAAATGTTTCATTGTATTTGATTTCAATTTTCAGTATCTCCGCTGGTGTTTTATTTACTTTTTCCTAACAGTTTCTTGAAAGCAACAACTTGGAAACAATTTTTACGTACTGAATAAAATTTGAAATTGTTCGAAAGTCTTTTTAAAATAAGTAAATTGTACGCTAACAATAAACAATTGGCACTCTATTTTCATAATTAATATTACTTTTCC
>NW_020442394.1:0-19053 GCF_000699045.2 Agrilus planipennis
AAATTCAAATAAATACAGGCTCCACCCCCATTTTAGGACAATTCCAGAGGGTCTTCAACAAGAGCTTCTGGTATTGTTGACAAAAGGGACATGGTTTGACGTCTTCAGATGAAGAATGACCTAGAAAGACCTTCTAAAGGTGCAAAATTGGTAAGATGTTGATGGATGAACCGTGGCCTAGATTTGGGGAGCCGTGACCCATATATAGAACCCCGCTTACTTTACTACTAATGCACGAGCCAATGCATTAGTTAGCGTCTTAGGTCGGTCAAGGCGTATTCGTTGTTGAGTGTCACTGTCCCGAAGTCCATCAGTAAATGCCTCCACTGCCAACATTTCCATCAATTCTTCAGGAGTATTAGGTTAGGCCAGTCGAGACAGTCTCGCAAAATCGACCTCGAATTCTTGTAGGGATGATACACCGCTGTTAAATGAGCCTCGCCGTAGCGCAACTCTAACCGTTTTACCAACTGTTCGTAATCCGCCAATTCTTCCGGGGAAAAGGTGTTCAAGATATCACATGCATCTCCACGAAGCGCAACGGTTAACGCAGTGGCTTTTTCTTCAGGCGCCCAGTTATTCGCCTTAGCAGCCGGCTGCCAGCGTTTCCTTCAAACGTTGGTGGTTTTACTCGTATTCTTGACTCTATTCCGCTTCCTTGGCTGATTTAAGTAGGATATCTAGGGGCAAATCTCCTTACCTCCCAATGCTTTTTTTACGGCACTTCCGCTCGTTAGATTTTGGCCCCTCATTGGTTCACCCCGCCCCCCTCATGTGTCAAGTGGGTGGTTGTCAGAGGCTCCTGAAATTTCTAGCAGGGGTGAGCAACCTTTTTAATCAACGGGCCAATTTAAATTTTAAAATTGTTTGGCGGGCCACACATAAAGTAACATTTATAACTAGTGACCCTTCCCAGCTTCGCACGGGTGCAATGCTGATATACCTACACGTACGCAGCTTTCTAATCGTGCATCACTCAGTCTTGATCGGTGGTCATTTTTGATTAATTTCATGGTTGAAAATAATTGTNTAAAAAAAAAATAAAGATTAAATATACAAATTTTAATGCAAAATAAAAACATACAAGAAAATAACAACAAAACGAATTTTCTTGAAATTTTTCTGTTCTTTCGATACAAGCTGACCAATATCAACCGGAATTGATGAGGTACCTACACGCGGGCAGCTTTCTAATCGTGCATCACTCAGTCTTGATCGGTGGTCATTTTTGATTAATTTCATGTAATAGGCTTAAAACTTTTTATCTCACCAAAATTCCTTTGACCCGGTTTTGGAATAATTTTAAGGGACTGTTTTTTCCAGTAGGCTGGAAAAATGCCTTTTTTAAAACAATCGTTAAAAATTGTGATAAAAACGTCCGGTGCGGTCTGAAATGCTACTAGGGCTGCATCGGAAGTTATGCCGTCTAGTCCCGGTGCTTTCCGCTGATTCATCCTAGCGGCGCGTTCAATTTCCGCGTACGTAATATCCTTAAAAAATGGGTTGCTATCAATTAAATTTTGTGCGGCTGTGCGAACTCGCTGATGCGATTCACCATCCGTGCCGCGAACGTCCGACGGGAAAAAAGAATCTAAAATAAATTCCGTGGTGTCCGTTGTGCTGTGTGTGTACGTGCCGTCGGGCAATTTTAAATTTTGAATTGACGACGTATTTGAGTTTTTTCCGCGAATGACTTTGTATGCTGTTCCCCTCGGGTCCTTTTCAGAGTTCCTCGTACAAAATTTCCTAAATTTATTTGTTCTAGTTTTTTTTTTCTAATAGTTCCTTGTATTCGCGGAACACACGGTTGTATTCCGCGCGCTTGCTCTCTCGTCCCGCTTGATTCTTTTCGCACTGGAAAGAATGTCTAATCTCTCGATCTTTGACCGTAGGTTCTTGTACAAAACAAATATGTAATTTTTTTATCTAAAATAACCTTCAAGAGATTGCTAGTAGCCGCATTGCCCTTACCTAAATTAATTTGGCCAAAATTTAAAACGAAATCCGCGTCGGTGTTATTTTTATGGTTTTTAATTTCCACAAAAATCTATATTTGCTAGAATAGAGTTTTTAATTCTATTCATCGTCGGGCAAGATTGGCTTTTGGCGTCATGGTCTGTACGAACAGGCTAGTGTTTTTATCCTTATTAGACCTGACACAAACTACACACGAGGTAGTTTTAGATTTACAGTCTTTGAAACTGTGTTTACCGCCACATTTGCCGCAAATCTGCTCTCTTACCTTACAATTTTTTGATATGTGACCAAAGTCATAGCGTTGGAAGTACTGTAATAAAGAAAAATGGTCCCTAATAAAAACCTGCTGCCAATTTAGATAAACTGGCCTATCTAACATTTTCTGTCGCAAAACGGGATTAATTTCGAAAACAGCACTATAACTATTCCTACTGTTAAGCGATTCAAAAACTGCTAGTTGTCTAAAGTCTGCTTTAAACTTGTTAACATCGTTACCATAACAACTGTCTATAAAATCATTATGACCTAAGATCGTTTCTTGTAAATCGTCCGAGTTTGTTGATTCCATCAACCCTAACTCTAGACCACCGGTTTTTTTATATCCTTAACCGCAACATCGTCTTTTGCTGTAATTAATAGTGATTTTTTAATTTTTTCCACATCTTCGTTTCTGACGCAATCTTGATTTAGTAGCCCTAACATTTTTAACCGCGATATTATTTTTTATCGGGTCTCCCGAGCGCATAACAACCTTCCTAACATATTCTGCATCCTTCCCTACTTTTTTGGCTTCTATCCTAACCGGAAATGAATTTTCACTAACCCTATTACTATTTGGGACGCTTTTCTCTGATCTAACCTTAGTTCTTTCACAGCTCCGGCCATTTGGACTAGCTCCTGCATCAGCTGGTCCGCCGTATCCCGAATAAACCGTCGCTCCGCAATTTTGATGGTCTCTGCTTTCATAGGTATCAACACTCCCGAATTACCTTGAAAAGGCGCCTAGCATTAGCCGACATAGTGTCTTACTTACCGAAGGTTTGACATGTCTCTCCGCTATTCCTACGACGCATTTTTTTACTTTCCGCGGCACTAACGCACTCCGGCTCGTCATCACATCATGGAGTTGTCTTCTTTTGTTTCGCGGACTCGGAGCTGCACCCCATCACACTGCTTTCACTCGCACAACTGACAAACGAGTTCGACCGAACTCGTTCGTGTTCACTCGTCTTGATGGGCGTGGCACTACGCTGGCTCTCGGACATCGCACTACCGAACGGTACCATATTCCGCGAGGGTAAAATTACGCTGATGGATCTCGGCGTCTCCGTTGAACAAAATAAAGGATCCTCCAGCCCGTCCGTCGTCCAACCTAGAAACATCCGTATACATAACTGTGTTGTAGGCGTCTTGGACTCCCTCGGTAAACCGGAAGTTGTCCATGTCCGCCGGATGTACTGTGTCGGCTAGGCTGACGCGTCGTTTGAGCTGTCGGTCCTGGAGTTGAAGCCGTCAAGGTCGTTGTTGCTCGGGTGCCCGGTGAAAAGGCGATACATTTTCGCCGTTTCCTTCAACAGAATATCAAACGGCAGAATTTTGCTCAACACAAATGCCGCTTCCGATGGGACAGTACGATACGCCGTCGCTACTGTTCCAGTTAATATTCTCTGGGCGCTTAAAAGAGACTTGCATTCTTTAACTTTACAACCCTCAGCCCAAATCGGTGCCCCGTAAAGCATCGCCGATTGTACCGCACCCTCGTAAATTTTTGCCAAAGTCGTGCCCCTGAAACCCCACGTGAGTCTAGCGGCCGCCGCGATTTTATGCGAAATTTCTTTGCTCTTATTGACCACATATTGAATGTGTGATTTCCATAAAAAATTTTCGTCAATCATTATTCCTAAATATTTTATGCTTTCCGAGCAGTGAACGAATCGCCCGTTTAAAGTAATTGCAATTTTAAATTTACCGCCCAATCAGACAATATAGCGAGTGCTTGGTTGGCCTTACTTTTAAGACATTTATATTGTTGCGCCTCGACAACGAGCAAGGTATCGTCTGCGAATGAAAAAATTTTGCATCCAACCGGTAATGCGATATTAAAAATTGTTTCATATAAAATGTTCCACAGAAGAGGGCCGGAGCACGACCCCTGCGGACAGCCCCTTTCAACTTTTCTAGTTACGGCGGTTCCGGAAATGGTTCTGTCGCTAAAATAATTCTGAACTAATTTGATGAAATTTCCGGAAATATTACGTTTGCGCAATTCGAAAATAATTCAATAGCTCCGGAGATATCTAATGCAATAGCAGCGACTTACTTATCATTCCTACGAGAGTTTTTAATATTGTCGATGACTGCATTAACAGCGTCCGTGGTGGACCTGCCAGAAACAAAACCAAATTGATTTTTATTAAATCTTCCGTTTTTATTAATTGCAAACTGCAAACGAGTAGTAAAAATTCTATCTAAAGTTTTGCCAACGATCGGTCGGAAGTTTTTTCTTTGTCAAAATTACGCTTACCCGGTTTTGGTATAATTTTTACAGATTGTTGGCTGGAAAAACGCCTAAGTAAAAACAATTATTAAAAATGTTGATAAAAACATCCGGTGCGACTTTAAAGGCTGCCGGGGCTGCGTCGGAAGTGATTCAGTCGAGTCCCGGCACTTTACGCGGATTAATCCTGCAGACGGCGCGCTCTATTTCCGCGTAGGTGATTTTCTTAAAAAACCCATCAAACTCGATTGCATTGTTCGCGGCCGTGCGAACTCGCGCGTGATTTTGATTATCTGAAATAGGGTCGTCCGACGGAAAGAAAGAATGTAGAATAAAATCGGCCGTATCTTTAGTGTCTTTAGTGAAAGTACCGTCGGGAAGTTTTAGATTTTGGAAACTTACTTTGTTAGTTTTTTTACCGCGAATGACTTTGTAGGCCGTTCCCCAAGGATCCTTTTCTGAATTGCGCGTGCAAAATTCTTTAAATTTATCGCCCCTTGTTTTAAGGTTAGGTTAGGTTAGGTTTTGTCGCCCCTTGATTTAATTAATAATTCTTTATATTCCCGAAATGCATGGTTATATTCGGCTCGTTTATTGNTCCGACGGAAAGAAGGAATGTAGAATAAATTCGGCCATATCTTTAGTGTTTTTAGTGAAAGTACCGTCGGGAAGTTTTAGACTTTGGAAGCTAACTTTATTAGATTTTTTACCGCGAATGACTTTGTAGGCCGTTCCCCAAGGATCCTTTTCTGAATTGCGCGTGCAAAATTCTTTAAATTTATCGCCCCTTGTTTTAGTTAATAGTTCTTTATATTCCCGAAATGCATGGTTATATTCGGCTCGTTTATTGATTCTAATAGCGTCGTTTTTTTCGCGTTGAAATAAGTGATTCTGATCTTTTATCAGTGAGCTGTTTTGTCCACCACAGTACACTATTTCTAAAAGATTTTGTAGGCGGCATTGACGCCTCGTAAGCTTCCACAATACAGTCATTTAAAAAACTAGCGCGATCTGAAACATTATTTTCATCTAATAGTACTATGTTTCCTATGCTATTTTTTTTTTTCAGAAAAAACGTCCCAATCTGCTTTTTTGTTGCAAAACATACGGTCGACAAAATCTATCTCGCTATTGTTAAAATGAATTTGCCAAAAAATTAACTTGTGATCGGAGAGTGTTTCTTCGTCAATAAGTTGCCAATCTTGCCTGTATAAAAAAGTGATCGCCGTCGGTATCGAAGCCGATAATTTGTATCGGATCGTGTTACGTGTAATCACCCCAAAAATCGCGTGTATTGCTACAACGAGCAATTCCTTGCAGCTTTGGCATGAACGTTTGTGTCATCAAGACAAAAGACATGTTAAACCACATTTGAAAGACACCGGTGTAAAACTGACTGATGAAAACGTTTTTTGTGACGCGTGTGCGTATGGTAAACATCACCGTCAAAAATTCAACAGAAGAGAAAACTTCTCTAGTCAGCCGAGAGAAATTATCCACTCCGACGTGTGCGGACCCATGAGCGTTGAGTCAACCAGTAAAAAGCGCTACTATGTATTGTTCAAGGACGATTATAGTAAATACCGCACAATTTATTTTCTTCGCGAGAAATCAGAAGTTTATCAGAAACTTGAGATGTTTTTTCAAAACAAGATTTGGTAGAAATTTAGTCCAATTACATACAGATGGAGGAAAGGAATATGTCAACAGAGAAGTAACCACTTTTTTAAAAAATAAAGGAATAAAACATACAATAACTGCTCCATACACTCCTGAGCAGAATGGGAGCTCTAAAAGAGAAAATCGAACCATAATGGAGTCCGCTAGGTGAATGTTGTATTCCAATGTTGGCATTCCACAATTCCTTTGGGCAGAGGCAGTAAACACCGCCGTGTATGTTATCAATAGAACCGGACCAACAAAATTCAAAGGGAAAACATCTTATGAGCTATGGTTTAACAAGAACCCAAGAATAGACGACTTGAGAGTGTTTGGTACCGAATGTTTCGTATACATACCGAAACAAAAGCGCCGCAAGTTGGACAAGAAGGCTTTCAAAGGATATCTGGTTGGTTATCTTGATATAGTCAAGGGATATCGCGTATGGATTCCCGAAATACATGATGTAGTCTTGAGCCATGACGTTATCTTTAAGGAAGAAAAATTGTCAGCTACTGTGGCTGATTTGGATGAAGACAAAACAAACAATGAAACTGAAGGATCCGAGCAATCAGTAGGAGAAGCACAACAAGAAGAAGAAGAAGACAAGCCAAGTTTTTCATCGAAAATACTCGACAGGGCACACTTAAAAGACCAGATTTCTATGGGGTTCCTGTGGCATTAATTACTGAAAAAGAGCCGACAAGTTTCAAAGAAGCTGTAAGTTCGGAAGATTCTGACAAATGGTTGGAAGCAATGAATGAGGAAATCGATTCCTTAAAAAGAAACAAAACATGGGAAATGGTTGATTGCCCACAGCATGACAAAATAATAGACAATCGCTGGGTCTATCGTATTAAATATAACACGGATGGAACAATCGATCGGTACAAGGCTCGCCTTGTTATTAGAGGATTCTCACAAGAAAAGGGTTTGGATTACTCAGAAAGTTTCAGTCCAGTGGCACGCTTTGACACAATAAGGGTGGTATTAAGTGTAGCAGCTCGAGAAAAAATGTTATTAAGACACCTGAAGGTTTTGAAGAGGGAACTGATCGTGTTTGCAAATTGGTGAAGAGTCTTTATGGCCTAAAAAAGGCACCACGATGTTGGAACAGAACCTTCAAAGACTTTTTGGTAAATCATGGACTAAGGAAGAGTTCAGCTGACCCGTGCTTGTACAATAATAGCACTTTTAGGAATATTACATTGTTTCGGAAGTTATTTTTAAAACAACCTGTAATTTTAGATTTGTTGACCGTCGGTTCCTGCACAAAACAAGTATCTAACTTCTTATCTAAAATAATTTTTAAAAGATTGCTTATAACCGCCTTGCCCTTGCCTAAATTAATTTGTNAGATTACTAATGTTAACAATAATAGCACATATAGGGATATTACATTGTTTCGAAATTCGGAAGTTATTTTTAAAACAACCTGTAATTTTAGATTTGTTGACCGTCGGTTCCTGCACAAAACAAGTATCTAACTTCTTATCTAAAATAATTTTTAAAAGATTGCTTATAACCGCCTTGCCCTTGCCTAAATTAATTTGTCCGAAATTTAATACCAAATCCGCGTCGGGGTTGATGTTTGTGGATTTAGGATCCATAAAAATCTATGTTGGAAAGGATTGAATTTTTAATCCTGTTCATCGTGGGGCAAGACGACGACTTCGCGTTATGGTCTACGCTAACAGGATAGTGCTTTTTGTCCCTATTGGACCTAAGATGTGGTTTTTGATTTACAGTCTTTAAAATGCTGTTTGCCACCGCACTTGCCGCAAATTTACTCTTTCACCTTACAATTCTTGGAAAGGTGCCTGAAATCGTAACATTGAAAACATTGTAAAGTAAAGTAAAGAAAAATGATCCTTAACAAAGACGCGTTGCCAATTCAGATAAATCGGCCTATCCAACATTTTTAATCTAAGCGACGGATTAACCTTGAAGACTGCGCTATACATTTCCCTATTTCCGTGGGTCTCGAAAACTGTGAGCTGTTTAAAATTAGCTCTAAACTTGTCTATATCGTTTCCGCAAAATTCGTCAATAAAATCATTATGCCCTAACATAGTCTAGTGCAAATCTTTTTAGTTAAGCTCTTTACTAATCCTATCAATTCTGACCCGCGGCCAGCGTTTTTTAACATCCTTAACCGCTACATCGTTTTTAGCCTTCTATTCGTATTCAAGGTCAATTTAATTTTTTCCGCGTCTTCTGATTCAATGCCGGTGATTGGTTGCCTCGGTGGGCGTGGCACTGCGCAACTCGCTCATCGTACGACCGAACCGTACGAGCGCTCGATGCGAACTTAATACTATATGATTTATTTACTTGAAAAATGTACATAGTGCCGCTAATTTTATCTTTCTATTAAAGGTAATCAAAAAATTTAAAATTTGTTTTTAATGAACACAAATTACAAGCAACTTATACATCCAAATTTACAATAATATCTAGCATAACGTTCAATACTTGCAGTCCTATTTATTATTAGTCTTATCAAAATAGATACATATTGTCATGTCTTAGATATACAATGTATACAATGTGTATACCATGTAATGTATACGAGGGTATTTCAAGAATATAATTCCTCCCTCACTAAAAATACTTTGTGAAAATATTACTTGATACTTAAAATAATTATTTAAATCTTGCTCTAAATTGTCAGTTATATTTTGTAATGAAGGTAATTTTGTACTTATATCATCTTAATTTCTTTTAAGTAACATCATGTTTGTTAAAGAAGCATTATTTAAACTTCGTATTACAGAAACTTGATTGTTTAGATCATTATGCATTACGTTTTGATCTCTATTAAGCTTTTCTAAAATGTTATCATATCTTTCATTATCATCTGCGTCTAGAACACCAAACAACCATTGTGCAGTTTTGCCAATATTATTGAACAAACCTCTCTTAATCTTATTTGGAATTAATGTTTGGAACTTTGAATTGCATTCCTTCCTTATGGCTAAACTTCTATTTACATAAATTTCTAAAATAGATTCATACTGAAAAATATTTTGAAAACTTAATACATATTTTATTGATTCTAAATTGTCATTTAATTTACTAATCTGGGTGTCTACATCTTCTAAATTTAAGCTATAAACAAAAGTATGTTTACCATTGATTAAAACGACCGTTGCCAATATTGATTGGAAATATCGGATTATTGATAGTTTATGGCTTCCGTTCCGATAATGCAGAAGACAATGAACAACATTTTTGTTTGTCTGAAACAAAACGTTGTGGTTACAATTGTTCGTTATGGAAAGTTTGAGAATTTGTTGTCGTTATTTTAAAAGGTGTTTGATTTTTTACTTTCTTTTGTTCGTATTTTGGTTTAGTTTTACTTCTAGTATTGGTTTTCACAAATACATGATCCGCAGGTTTTAAATCAGTAGGGTCCCTTCTGGTTTCGATAAGTCTGTCTAATTCGTTAGTCTTTTTTCTTGTCAGTTCGTCTATTTTATTTTTTATTAATTTCATATTTCGTGAGTGACTGTTTACGAGATCTGTTAAAATCTGTTTTTCATTAATGTCAAAAGGATCTATTCCATCTAAGTTTCCTTTAACAATTTGAAAAGGGGTAAAACTAGTATGAGCCTTTTTTCCTTCATGATAATACTTACTAATTAATTCCTGTTGTCTAACTATGTCTTCAACTTCATCTAAGATAAAATTAGTTCTTACACATTTTAGGTTTTTGGTGGAATTTAACACACCTTGCAAAAGTAAAATTACTAAATGAAACACAATGAAAACTTAACAAATTTAATTAACAGTAGTAGTTGAAAATAAATTTTAACGAAGATTAAAAGGGTGGAGCTAGAAGTATTTTAACTAAAGTAGGGATCGAATCAGAAGAGAATGAAACTTGGAAAGAGTGATTAGATGAAATACTAAGAAAAAGATTTCGCCCCAATGTACCTAGAAACCCAATATTAAAATGCAATTAAGAAGTAATAAGAATTATACAGCTCATGCTGTTAGTAAACGAAATTAAAATGTTAAGGGATTAGTGGAAAGTACAAGTAGTAAAGTAATTTGTAGAGAGAATAATAGAAAGGTACAGATACAAAAGGTTTTGAGAAGATACATTTGAAAGCATATTTACATAATAACAATAGGAAATATTTACAAAAGAAAGAATTGAATTATACGTTACAATATTGAGTTGGGAAAAATATCAATATATCAAATATCAAAAATATATAAGTGATATCATATCGTAACAAAAATATATGTGGCAAATATGTGTAGCCACAAATGNGAAATATTTACCCACCTCGGGGGATTTAAAGTAAAATGCATTGATTAATTTTGTATCTAAGTGTTTTTTCAAAAGATCTATTGTAAAGTTCTCAAAGTTAAAAGCAGGAATGGTTAGTCCGATTCTTTGATTATCGAAAATCTTAGAAATGTTGACTGTAGGAGTAACAGTCGTAGTTGTCCTGTAAATAACAAATTGTTTTTTAAAATGATTTAAAGGTTTGTCTTCACTAATAACCATGTTAAGTACTGGATTTTCATCTGAAGAATGAACAGTTTCATTAGTAATAGGAGGCCAATCGTTTGGTAAAATTAAATTATCATCAGTATTGTTAGCTCGTTCTTGAATTATCTTATCTAACTCTTCCATTCCAGTTTGATCCCCGGGTTCCACTATAATTGAATCTAATTCGTCTAGCGATTCAAAGAGGTCAATTTCAACTCTAGATAACCTTGAATAGCTCTAATAAAATTTTGATCATGAATTATTTTCCTTTCTTTCTTTAAGCATAGTGTCAACGGTTCAGAAATTTTAGCATAATTTTTTATAAATTTCCTATAATATCCAGTAAGCCCCAAGAATGCTTTTATTTCCTTTACAGTTTTTGAAAGAGGAAAGTTCTTTACCGCGGCAATTTTTTTGGGTTGGGCTTGGTTCCTTCGGGAGTTATAATGTGACCCAAAAATTCGGCTTCCCTTTTTAGAAATTCTGATTTGTCTAGCTGTACTTTTAAATTGGCTTCCCTTAACCTTTGAAAGATCTTTCTCATTTTAGAAATATGTTCTTGAAGAGAGGTGGAGAATACGACTATGTCGTCCATATAAACTAAACAAGTATTACCCTGTAAATTGTGCAATACGTTATCCATTACCCTTTGAAATGTACTCGGAGCGTTCTTTAATCCAAAAGGCATCCGAGTAAATTCGTAATGGCCATTTTCCACGGAAAATGCAGTTTTTCCATTGAGTCCGAGTGCATCTCGATTTGGTGAAAACCGGACGCCAAGTCGATGGTGGGAAAGTATTGACATTTACCTAGTTTGTCGAGAATATCCGAGATATTGGGTAATGAATACCTATCATTAATAGTTTTTTCGTTAAGTTTGCGGTAGTCAATGACAACGCGCCATTTTCTTTTCCCGCTAGCGTCTACCTTTTTGAGAACTATCCATACTGGTGAACTGTATGGGCTCTGAGAAGGTCTTATTTCGGGAATTTGAAGAGATTCTAATTGCTGATTTAAAATAATAATTTCACCGTTGGGTACCGAAACTGGCAAGTTTTTTATTAATATTTCATTCGGTCCTATTTCAAACCTAAACGGAAATGTTTTCGGTCTATCGAAAATGAGAAGGATCTTAATACTATCATTATATATAAAATTATTCTTTAGATCTACATTAATTTTTAAGTCCATCATAATATTCATAGAAGTCGTAAAGGTGAAAATTAATTTCTTTAGAAGTTTCAAATTCAGGGAATGCTTTCAATCTAGCTTGGTAATTATGATTAGTTTCGCCTGTTGCTGTTTTAATAATGAAAGGTGTTTTTATGATCGAATTTGGAAAAAATGTTTCTACAACAGAAGGCCTTAACTATGAAATACCTCCTCCTGTATCAATTAATAATTGTAAAGGGGGATTTTGTATTTTGATGTAAGGTAACTGATTTAATTCAGTTTATATCTATCCTATTTCTTGGTAAAAACAGAGGTCCTGAAAAGTTTCGTTTTCAAAAAGACTGTTATCCGCAGGGTCAATTTCCTCAGTTTCCGTGCTATCAGCCGGGACGTGTTCTGGATAAATCGAATTGGAATAGTCGTAAGGTGTCGGTTGTTATTAACTCGTCGTTTTTAGTTTCAGTATTAAATAGTTCTTGCAAAATAAAATTTCGCGGGCCTGTTGATTTAAAATAGTTGTCAGTCTGGCTAGGTCTTGTAGTATTCCTCGTACTCACAGACATGGACGTAGGTTTAGGAAGATTCTCCGTCTGCTGTATTCGTGGTAGAAAAAGACGTGAATTTAGTATTTATATTACATGGTAAACAATTTATTGATGAACAGAGGGAGGAGGGCCTACATGAATTATACTTACATTGAGTTAGGATGCCCCGTTTGGAACACGCAATACAATGTTTCCACATGATTGGAAATCATGTATTGAAATTAAAATGCAACTAAATTAATTGTACAAATGTATTGCATATTCGTATCGGAGCATCCGATGAAAATTAAAATACCGCATATGAAATGTTTGACAGAAAGGAAATGTACCCACAATGAGAATTAGAGTTCGCTTCTATACAGTCTGGGAATATATACATGTGGTCCAACATTTGCTGCGAGGATTAGGAAAAACCCAGAAAAACCCAACCAGACCAATATGAACTCTAATTCATTTCGTTGCTTCGGCTCCAACACGACAGCAATGTTTCGCCCAATTATATGAAATTGACGTAATAATTTAAAATTTTAAAAAAAGGGTGAAGGGCGTTTGATATACCGTGTCATTGCTTTCGTCTTGGCACCGAAGCACCGCCGTAGTATACCTACATATTTACAATAAAAGGAGACATGTTGTGATATATACAAGGTTACAAAAACATGTCGAACATAAGTTCGCGTGAGAGTTTATATGTTCATATATACAAAACCCCGAATACAATAAATCGCGAAATTTTGAATTTTGTTTCACCCGGCTAATAGCAATCATATAATAATGGTAGCACCTCCTCGCATAACGCACACGAAACTATTGCCTCGCGAAACCGTCAAAACCGAACACGCGAATGAGTTCACGTTTGCTCGAAAAATTAACGTCACGAACGTTCGAGTGGAGGTTCGCACTTTCCCGGAGCCAAATGTCTTGGAGGTCGCAATGAAAAAGGACATGCTCCGCTGTATCGGTGCCACCGCACTCGCACACATCATCATCATTTTCCCGTTACGTTTCAAATATGCTTTAAAATTCCCGTGTCCTGTCATAAGCTGTACCATATGAAAGTCGAAGTTTCCGATGATCTTCCTATCGTAGCAGGGGTCCGGTAGGAAGCTCGCCGTAGTCCTTCCGGTTGTAGCAGTCCTCCATCGTTCTTTTCAAACCTCCAGAGACATATTGCGCAAACGTCGTTTGACTAGAGCTCTGGGCGCCAAGTTGTAAATTGGCGCATTCGACTGGTTGACGGCGGCGGCCTTCGCAAGTTGATCCGCTGCGTCGTTTTCCGCGTTTCCGAAATGTGACGGTGTCCAGTTTCCGTTTGTAGAGCGCTCGGCTGTAGCGAAGGGCCGTCAATACGGACTGGCTGTCCGTAATGATGTTACAGAAATTAAAATTCAGCTATTTAAAAATGTTCTATTAAAACACTTTTAGCGTACCAATTGTTTTCGTTGTACTTTTGGAAGTTAATTTGAACTTTTAAGAGGTTGTTTTCATTTGTTGATTTATTTCCTAATGCCTTTTGTGATGATAGTTCATGATCTATAAATTTAAAATATTATAAATAATTTTTGACGGATTATGAACAATAAGAATAAAAAAATGTGTTCATTTCTTTATATACAGGAGCTTAATAGTATCGAAACGTCTTTTCTTCTCAGTGTGTATAGATAAGATTCATTAATGATAAATTCGATGGTAATTTTACTTACCCTTATTTACAATCATTTTCGGAATAATGCTTAAATGTTTTTCTAAAAAGGTTCAGATCATCAGCAGCCGTCGTTTATGCTGTCTCTTCGCTTTGTGTAGAATAAGCAAATATTCCAACTGACACTCACTAGCTTCTTGATATGTTCCTGCACTTTAAAACAGTACGCGAAGGCGCTATGCCGATCTCTTTTTTCTTTTTTTTTTTTGATAAATCTACCTACATTTGTAATCCGCAACCGTTTTTAATGCTCTATTATGAGTATTCATGGGGATGATTTTTTTACAACTGTTATTACTCTAAAATTACTGTGCGTAGGTCGAACCGAATTGTGAGGTCAGAAATTAAAATTAAACTAATAATCTTATGTATGCTAATAATAATATTTTTTAATGCTGGGTTGCTGGGCTAGGCAGAAACCTATAGTGTTCAACATCCCTTGAAAAATATAAACATAAACAATGCACTTCACAGAACAAAGTAGATTAAAAACGTATGTTAGATAAGGTAACAGGTGTGGTGTTTAAAATCGGCAAAACAAAAAAAAATTGAAAAACAAAAAACACTTTTACATATGTAGCAACGGTATAACATATTATTTTTATCAACTTCTGTGATTTTACGGGTAGCGATATTTTCATTGTTTGCAGAAACTATACATTTCTTAATATTTAGCATCGCATGGATGCGGATTTTTTTTCGCAGTACTTTTCCACAAATTTCAATACAATTTATAACCTTCATTTGGAGAAATATATACATACATCACTTATTTGTGAAATTTGTTTGCTCTTAAGTAAGGATATGTTGTTGGGCTCTACAAAAGTTGGTTCCGAAATGTCACTTAAAATTGTTAAATTTTTATTCTCAAAAAAATCTAAAATTTTTATTCCCCTATTATCACTCATTTTACTTCCCCAACCAGAATTCTTTGCATTGAAATCACCAGGAATGATTACTGGCTTTGCCCGATAGTCTATTTCAGAGTAAATGTAATTAAGTCGATCGATAAATATGTTGTCGTCGACGTTCGGCCCTGCTGGTGGTAAATAGACACTAATGACAATTAAACGATCGGTATTCACGGTAATTTCGTTAACGACTATATTCGCACAAGAAACACTTTCTAAAAACAAACAATTTACGTCTGTATTGTTTACAACAATAGCACTTTTAGAATAATTAGCTGCTTTAGATATTATTAATGAACTTTTAGAAAAACCACTAATTTTCGATCTATTGACTGTAGTATAAGAACAAAGGCTTTCACGGCCGGAATCCATACTAGAATGCAGATTCGGGCCGTGGACGTGGTCTAAGTGAACCATTCCGTCCAGACGTTTCGTCAGCTACTGCGGCTGACATCTTCAGTGGTAGTGCTGCGTTGACAACGTGAACGCTGGGTCGACCCAGTCGCTGTCGAGATATCGAGATACAATCTACGTTCACGTTGTCAACGCAGCACTACCACTGAAGATGTCAGCCGCAGTAGCTGACGAAACGTTTGGACGGAATGGTTCACTTAGACCACGGCGCTATAGCCCGAATCTGCATGCTAGTATTGACTGTAGGTTCCTGCACTAAACACATATCTAATCTTTTATCGGAAATTACTTTCAAAAGATTGCTAGTAGCCGCCTTGCCCTTTCCTAAGTTTATTTGACCAAAATTTAAACAGAAATCCGCGTCGGGGTTTCTTTTATGGATATTAAGATCCATAAAAGTCGATATTTGAAAGAATAGAATTTTTAATCCTATTCATGGTTGGGCAAGACGCGCTTTTAGCGCCATGATCGGTATTTACCGTCGTATGCCTACTATTTTTATTCGAACGAACGCAAACTACGCAAGAGGTAGTTTTCGACTTAAAGTGATGTTTGCCGCCACATTTACTGCAAATTTGGTATTTTATTTTACAATTGTTCGATAAATGGCCAAAATCATAACACTCATAACATTGTAACATTGAAAAATGATCGCCAATAAAAACACGCTGCCAAGTAAGGTAAATAGGTCGGTCTATCATCTTTTTTCTTAAAATGGGGTTTATTTCAAACACAGCACTGTAAGGGTGATTCTACGTTAAGAGGTACTAATTGTGTCTAAATGAAAAAAACATAGATTAGTTGAAAATTTGTGGAAAATGACGAACGTACATAATAATAAATAACGTTTACTTTGTTGCCAGTAAATTTCAATACTTTAATTAATATAGTTTAGCTGTAATTGCATGTCAACCTTGAAAAAAGTATCTACCCTGGCCTGTCCCTTTACTGTTTCGCACAGAAGTCAGTGTAATTTAATACATTTCTAATTAATTAGAAATTTCAGCATTATTTATTTCATAAAGAGGCGTTAGTAACAATGGTAAATGTGCAACAAAAAAATGAAATTAGTTCTTGTTGTTATTGTTCGAATAAAATGAGTTTGTAAAAGTATATTTAATTGTTGATAATAGTTAATAAGAACATAAACGTGTGAACATTAAAAGAGTAAGATGATGACTAACTGTAGCTGCTAAACGTAATTGTAACAAAGGTATGCAATAGTTACATGTATGTGCGAAAGAATAAACAAGCGAACAAATGCTGCATTATAAATCTTCGAATTAATCATAATCGTAAACGTACAACACAACGAATATTGATACAGTTACATGCATATAAAAAAATAAAACAAAACTAATATTACGAATACAAACTCAAGACTCCCGCTTATTCGTAATTTGTTACAATTTGCAATTTATTAACATTATTCTGAAACGTGTTCAAAGGATGTGGTTTCGTTAGAAAATCGGCTAATTGATTTTTGGATTCTATGCATTCTAGCGTAATGTTACCGTTTGTACATTCATCACGAACGAAATGATACTTCACATCCACGTGTTTCGTTCTTCTATGAAATTCTGAGTTTTTTGCCAGTTTTATTGCAGATTGATTGTCCACGAAGATTCAAACTGATCCGGGGTCTTAATCCAATTCGCATAGTAGATGTTTTAGCCATAATGCTTCTTTCACGGCCAAGGCTAAAGCTACATATTCAGCCTCTGTTGTTGATTTGGCGACAATGGATTGTTTTTGGCTAGACCATGTAACGGGAGAACCAAACATTATAAAAATGTACCCACTCGTCAACTTTCGTGTTTCAGTACATCCAACATAATCAGCATCTGAATATCCCTCTACTCTGAATGTTTTTGATTTCTGATATCGCAGTCGATAATTGATTGTTTGTTTTAAATAGCGTAGAATACGTTTGACTGCTTTCCAATGAGTCTCATTCCAGTTGTTTATGAATCGACTAACTTGATTCACAGCGAAACAAATATCTGGTCGACTTACAGTCGATAGAAAAAGTAATAAGCCTACCGCTGGTTTTGCTTCTGACATGTTGAATTTTTGTAAGATTTGCTTGATGTAAGGTATTTGGTGTTTAGATATTTCACCACTAATTCGATTTCTTTCAATGTTGAGTCCAACAAACTATTTCGCGTCATTGACAGTAATTTCGAAATGCTCTTCTAGACTGTTTATTAATGTTTCGATTGCGAGTTTTGACGATGAAAGCACAAGTCCGTCGTCAACATATAATGCTAGATATAAAGCATCATTGCCAAATTGTCCACTAAACACGCACTGGTCGCTCTTTAATTGCTTGAAGTTAAATTTTCTTAGGAAGTCAACAAATTTTTGATTCCATCCTCGCGACGCTTGTTTTAGACCGTACAAGGTTTTATTTAGTTTGCACACTTTCGCGATTTTCACTGTCTTCAAAACCTTTCGGCTGCTTCATGAAAATGTCTTCTTCGAGTTTACCGTAAAGAAACGCTGTTTTTATGTCAAAATGTTTCAGTTTTCAAGTCTTTTTCAACCACTAAAGCGAGTAGCACACGCACGGAATCGTAACGCACTCCGGGGGCAAAAGGTTTCGTTGTAGTCTATCCCACTTGTTGTCCACTAAGTTGACGTTTTCTGGTCTTGCTACTAGTTTCCATGTATTATTTTTTAACAAAGCGTTCATCTCTTCTTGCATGGCTAATTTCCATTCGTTTGAATTTTCATCTTGAATAGCTTCTTCATAAGTGTTGGGAGAAGTAGTCGAATAGTAAACTGCCGGTCCATAATAGTCGGGACGCTTAATAAGACTTCGATCTCTCAATTCTCGAATGTTTTCTTGATCTTCACGAATATTTTCGCTTTGGTCTCGTTGTGTGTTCTGATGTTGAGGTGGTTAAATAATAGAATGCGGAATAACGATAACAAACTTTAATAAAACAAGAACGAAAAATGAAGACTAGAATTAAGAAGGTAGAATGGTAAAGTTTAAATTAGGAAGGATAAGTCAGAACTGATTTTAGTTTTTGAAAAGAGATCGTAAGAAGGGTGATAAGGAGTAGTTAGAAATAAGTTAATTAAAGTAGGGAACCAGTAAGATAGTAGTAAAATCTGGAAATTTAATTTAGAAGAAATACTGAGAAGTAATCGAAGAAACTGACCATAAAACTGCAATTAGGAAAAGTAAGGATTATAGACGTCATGCAGTTAGTATACAGAGTTGAATTGTAAAAAAGGGATGATAGGAAAGTAATTAGGCAATTAAATAGTCGTTTAGCTGAAGAATAGGTACAGAGCAGGTATAGAATAGAGTAAGTATAGAAATAGAATTATAACAAAAGAATATTTACACAATAATAATACAATGTACTAATTGTGTCTAAATGAAAAAAACATAGATTAGTTGAAAATTTGTGGAAAATGACAAACATACATAATAATAAACAACGTTTACTTTGTTGCCAGTAAATTTCAATACCTTAATTAATATAGTTTAGCTATAATTGCATGTTAACCTTGAAAAAAGTATCTACCCTGACCTGTCCCTTTACTGTTTCGGAAAGAAGTCAGTGTAATTTAATACATTTCTAATTAATTAGAAATTTCAGCATTACTTATTTCATAAAGAAGCGTTAGTAACAATGGTAAATGTGAAACAA